>NC_087179.1:1046336-1188836 GCF_035594125.1 Scylla paramamosain
TAAACTAGCTTCTCAAAATAAATTGCTACAGGACCCATGTCCTGAGGCAGTTTGTGATCCTTCGCCATGCTGCTGCACTGTGTGGGTATGTCGTGGTTGAAGAGAAAGTTTATGTTCCGGTTTATTCACACCTTGAGCATATATATCAAATATCAGCTATAAATATACAAATCTTGAAACCCTATGCAATTAATGCAGTGAGTTGATAAAACAGGTAATGACCGTAATGAAATACAAAAAAAAAAAAAAAATCTAGAATTTAAAGGTAAAACTTGAATGTGATGAATGGACAATTAACTATTAAAGAAAAAGCATATTAATAAGATTTTGTGAGTTTGTTTTTAGTCACCGCCATACTGCTCTGTTCTCTTTGAGGATGCTGCACTGAAGGGATGACTTAAAACAACTTTACAAATACTCCCCTGATGAGAGATTTCCTGCCTGGTCAGAGGTCAAGACGGTCAGGTTGTCGGATAAGCCATCCAGTGCGGGATGAGGTGGGGCAAAGTCCATCTCTAGGGGATGGTGCAGGACGTGCACCCAGGTGGTGCGAGGTAGAAGCTGGGTTGTCAACAAGTGGCAATGTAGGCGTGGAATCCTCTTCCTCAAGGTAGGTGGGTTTTAAACGATCGATTGACATCCAGTCGCTGCCTCTGGCTATACTGAGGCAAAATGCCTTGGAGTTACGTTCCAGGACGGCGTAGGGTCTTCGGTAAGGGCGAGTGAAGGGTGGTTTGTAAGCATCATACCTTACAAAGACGTACTTAGAGTTGTTGAGTGATTTGGGGAAGTATTGTGGAGGCGATGTCTTATATGTTTGGACACATGGCCAGTACTCCCCACAGTGTGCCGTAGTCTGGCGAGGTTGTTGTCATCAATGGCTGTATTGGGTGATGGAAAGAATTCTCCTGGAACAACAAGAGCTTCTCCAAAAACCATCTCGGCTGGGGAGACGTGCAGTCCCTCCTTCGGTGATGTCCGCATCCCAAGGAGGATCCAGGGTAGTTGGGCCTTCCAATCTGGTCCAGTACAGCGTGCCATCAGTGTAGCTTTTAGGGTGCGGTGGATCTGCTCCACCATGCCATTGGCTGCTGGATTGTAGGCCGTGGTGCGGTGGATGTTTGTCCCCATCAACTCTCCCAGTTATGTCCACACCTGAGAGATGAAGGCAGGGCCCCGTTCAGAAGTGATGTCATCTGGAACACCAAAGCAGCTGATCCATCCATGTAAGAGGGCCTCAGCGCAATCTCGTGTGGTAGCATTTGTCATGGGGATTGTTTCTGGCCAGCGTGTGGAACGCTCTGTAGTGGTGAAGAGGTACTGCGAGCCATCTGATGGTGGAAGGGGGCCACCCATGTCGACGTGAATGTCTCCAAAATGACGCTTGGGCTGGTGGAAGTCTCCTATCCCCGACTCAGTGTGGCGGCCGACTTCACTTGTCTGGCAGGCAATGCAGCATCAGGCCCATTGCCTTATGTCCTTATTCATTCTGTGCCAAAAAAATTTCTCCTTTATCAGATGGGCAGTTGAGCGTCCAGAAGGGTGTGACAAACCATGGACAATATCAAAGATTTTGCGGCGGTGGGTTTTTGGGATGAGAGGTCGCAGATGACTGGTGCTAACATCACAGAGGATGGTACTTCCCATCTCTGAAGGCAACGTCCTCCCATCACAGACTCATTATGGCAGTGCGGTAGGCTGCAGTCTCAGGGTCATTCTCTTGAGTAGTTGCTATCTCTTCGTAGTTGATTCTGAGGTAGACTGAGTTTATTTCCACTCTTGAGAGGACGTTGGCTACCAGATTCATCTTTCCCGGGGTGTATTCGATGGTGCAATTGAATTCAGCAATGCTGGAGAGGTGCCACTGTTGTCGGTCTGACCAAGCGTCACCCACTTTAGAGAAAGCATGAACCAGTGGGTGACGGTCCGTATGAATGGTGAAATGGGGTTCCTTCTAGGAGGTGTTTGAAGTGGCGAACAGCAAAGTAGACAGCCAGTAGTTCATGGTTGAACATGCTATATCTTGTTTCTGCTTGCCAGAGTTTCCTACTGAAGAATCCCAGTGGTTGTATCATACCCTTGATGGTCTGCTCGATGACTGCTTCAACAGCAACAGAACTCGCATCCGTGGTTAATGTAAGAGGAGTGCCAGGGCACGGGAAGGAAAGAGTTGTAGCTGAGGTGAGGGTGGTCTTTGTGTCCTCGAAGGCTCGTTCCTGTTTTGGTCCCTATTCCAGCTTTTTTTGGTTTGCCAGCGTGAGAACTGTAGAGCAGTTCCATGATCTGGGCAATGTTCAGCAGGAAGCGATGGTAGTAGTTTACCATACCAACGAATTCTTAGAGTCCTTTGATGTTGGTGGGACGAGGAAAATTTGAAACTGCATCCACCTTACCCAAAAGGGGGGAGACACTGGTGGATGATATCTGGTGTCCAAGGAATTCCACCAATGTTGCACCCAAATGGCATTTGTCCTGACGCACAACCAGGCCATTGTCCTGTAGTCGCTGCAGAATGGTTTGGAGATGTTGGAGGTGTTCTTCTGAGTTCTTGGAGAAGACCAGTATATCGTCCACGTAGCAGGTGCAGAAGGGAAGGTCTCCGAGGATGTCGTCCATTAAGTGTTGAAAAGTTGCCCCTGAATTTTGAAGGCCAAAAGTGGAGTAATTGAATGTGTAAGTTCCAAAGGGTGTGATGACTGCCGTCTTGGGTATCTTTGGGGTAAACTGGAATTTGAAAATACCCTTTCAGGAGATCAAGCTTGGAGAAAATCTTGGTCCCTTGTAGATTGGAGATAAGGTCACCATGTTGGGAAGGGGGTAGTGATCTGGTTCTGTAACAAGATTAAGTCGCCTGTAGTTGCCATAGGGCCGCCAGGTGTCATCAGCTTTCTTGACGAGGTGAAGAGGAGATGCCCATGGACTTGAGGCCTTCAGACATATGCCCATTCGTTCCATGTCGGCGTAAGCTTCTTTTGCTGCTTGAAGTTTTTTCAGGGGATAGCTGTCTAAACTTGGAATGAACCAGGCGGCCTGTTGTTTTGATGTATGTAGATGGTGCTGCAAACATCAACAAACAGATCTGGATAGTGCTCCAAGTTTTGCCAAGATTCTGCTGCCATACAGGCTCAGCTCAGGTAATATGTTGCCTAAGGAGCTGCATGAGGGTATAGTGGAGCTAAGAGTCAGTTACTACTAGCCCAGTGAAGAAAGCTAGCTGGTAATTAGAAGCTAGAATATAAGGTGGCCGATCAACACCCACCCCCCTCTGCACAGCTGTGAAAATGACTGCCATGGTAACGGAGATGCCAAACCACTGAAGAAAACGAGGTGCAAAGACTTAACGGGATACTTGTTTGTTTGTCCAAGATGGTTAGTTATGACAATGTAAACACAGTGAAGGCATTGTCTGCTATGGAGATCAATAAACTGACAGTGGCGCAGCTAAAATGTACACTGAGAACAATTGTTGCACATCAGCTTGATGAAGAGCAGCCACCGGGCCCTGAATTACTTGAAATATTCGAGAAGATTTGGCAGCTATGAAGGAGATGAAGAAAGAAATAGAATCACTGAATACAAGACTCGATGAAGCCTACATGATTATCCACCAGCAGAACTGGTTCCTAGAATCCCTTGACACCAAAAAAAGGGTGCAGAACTTGGTTATAACTGGGGTCTCGGAGGATGCCGATGGCCTGGGAATGACAGATGGAGAGAAGATCAAGACAGTGCTGGAAGCCGCAGGTTACGCCAGACTGATACGCACCGATGTATGGGCTACGATATGACTTGGACAGCCTGATGCATGGAGGAAACGCCCTATTCACATTATTATTATGCTGGAGAGTCAAGATCAACGGAGCAACATCTTGCGAGAGGCGAAGAACTTGAAGGATAAAGGAAGAGACTTCAAACAGATTTACGTGAAGAAGGATGTTCATCTGGTGGTGAGGAGAGAAATGACAAGACTGAGGACCTGAGAAAATGAGGAGAAGCAGAAACCAGACAACCAGGGAGTGGAAATTATGTATAATTGGCAGCAGCAAGTATTGCTGAGTGATGGTGTTGTGATTGATAGCTATTTCCCAAATTTTGGCATGGAAAGAATTGGAATGGGCAATTGAAAATATGTGCTTGGAATATCTGTGGTGTGAAAAATAAGCTCCAAAACCTTGAAGTGCAAAATTTTGCTTTAGAATTTGACATAATATGGATCACTGAAATTAAGGAAATGTTAATTAGTAGTGTGCCAGGTTTTGATTTATATATGAATAAAAGTAAACAAAATAGTTGGAGAGGAGGAACTATGATGTTGGTGAAGAGTGCATTGGTGCCATATATCACATGTGTCAACATTGCAACAGAAGGACAAATATGGGTCGAGCTGTCCTTCTGCCCTGGGATGAGGCTTGTGAGCGTGTATATCTCCCCGGTCGACTTGCGCTACTATGACCCGGCGCTGCTGGGGGCGTTGGAGGGGCAGGTGACCGACTGTGACCATGCCATAGTGGTCGGTGACTTCAACGCATGTGTGGGTTGCCTACCAATTAGAAATATAAATGCAAAGAGATGTATTTACCTAGTTGTATTTACCTAGTTATGCTTTATGGGAAAAGAGCTATGCTCATGCTGTCCCATCTCCATATCTTTTAATATTCAATTTAGCCTTGAATCCATGTATACTTTCTGCATTTACTATCTCCTCATCCAGACTGTTCCATACAGTCAATACTTTTTGACATCTCTTCTACAAGCACTCCTCTTCAACCTCTTTCCATGTCCTCTAGTGTCCCATGTATCCCAAACCATCAAGTCGCTCTGGTCCACCTCCTTTACTCCCTCATATGCTTTATATATCGCAATCAAGTCTCCCCTTTCTCTCCTCTTTCCCAACATTGGTAGATGTATCCTTGTCAGTCTCTCTTCATATGACAAGTCCCTGATACTTGGTACCATCTTTGTAGCTGCTCTCTGAACTCTCTCCAACTTCCTTATATCATTTTTCTTGTATGGTGACCACGCTACTGCTGTATATTCTAGTCTAGATCTTATCAGCGACACAATCATCTTCCTGACCATCTCTTCATCCATATATGCAAAGGCCTGCCTTATTCTTCTCAACAAGTTATAGGTTTCTCCTGTAATTTTGCTAATGTGTCTCTCCAGGGTCAGGTTCCCAGTCACTGTAACACCAAGATCCTTTTCCTCTTCTGCTCCACTCAACCTTACACCATTCAACATATAATTTCCTTTTACTCTTCTTGTACTTTTTCCAAATTCTAGTACTTTACACTTCTTTAAATTAAATTCCATTTCCCATCTATAACTCCACTTTGATATCTTGTTCAGGTCTTCTTGTAATGTTCCACAGTCCTCTGCACTGTCAACTTTCTTCAGCAACTTTACATCATCCACAAAAAGGCTCATGCTCAAAAAGGTTCACACTCTCTGTCATATCATTTATATAAACTGCAAACATGATTGGTGCAAATACTGAGCCTTGGAGTACTCCACTTATGACTTCCCTCCATGATGATTTTTGATCTTTTACCACTGTTCTCATTTCTCTGTTTGTCAAGAAATTTTCCATCCATCTCAGCAGGCACCCCCTTAGCCCACCATTATGCTTTCAACTTCCACAATAATTTCCTGTGGCACTTTATCAAAGGCCTTCTTCAGGTCTAAACAAACACAATCAGCCCATCCATCTCTTTCTTGCATTATATCCACCACTCTAGAATAAAACTCAGTAAGTTTGTAACACATGATCTCCCTCTCCTAAATCCAAATTGATGCTTTATTATCACTTCATTTCCTTCTACGTACTGCATCCATTTATCCTTCACCATTCTTTCACACATTTTGCACACCACACTTGTTAGAGACACAGGTCTATAGTTTAAGGGGTCCTCTTTACTACCACCTTTGTAGATTGGCACTATGTTGGCTCTCTTCCATTCAATTGGGACTCTACTTTCAATTAGGGAGCTCTCAATAATATTATGTATTACCCATGCCAACTGCTGATTGCACTCTTTTAGTATCCATCCTGACACTCCATCAGTTCCAGGGGCCTTCCTAACGTCTAGTCCCTCCATCTGTTTCTGGACATCCTCTTCAGTCACTTGGATTTCCCCCAGACCCATTTCCTCACTCATCTCACTCTGCCACAAAAATATTCTCTTTTGTGAATACTGATTGAAAACTCCTGTTCAGTATCTCTGCCAATTCAGCCAGATCCTCACACATTTGACCATTCACCTTCAATCTGCTTATTCCTTCTCTATTTTTCATATTGCTGTTCACATATCTGAAGAATAGTTTTGGTTCCTCTTTGCATTTGTTCATAACATCTTTCTCATAATTTTTCCTTTCTTCTCTAATAACCCTTACATAATCATTTCTTGTAGTTGTGTAGTTTTGCCATAGCTTCTGCATATTTTTCCTTCACCATCTATTCCATGCCATTTCCCTCTCCTCCCTAGCTATTTCACATCTTCTATTATACCAGTCATTGTTATATCTTCTCTTTGTCTCTAATTTTGGTACATATCTATTCACTCCCTCTTCATAAATATTGATGAAAGCTTCCCATTTCTTTTGCACATTACTTGCTGTGATAAGTGTACTCCAGTCTGCTTCACCAAAGTATCTCCTCATTTGTTCAAAATTTGACTTACCATAATTATATCTTTCACTTTTATAATCTTCACATCTACTTTCTTCTCTTTTTTCTTTAATACAAAACCTTGTCATGACATGGTCGCTTTTTCCTAGTGGACAATTATAGTTCATGTCTTCTATAATATCTGCTTCTTTTGATAATACCAAATCAAGTCTTGATGGCTCCTCTCCTCCTCTGTATCTAGTGTTTTCCTCAACCCACTGTGTCATAATATTGTTCATTGCCAGTTTCAGAACCTTATCTCCCCATGAGTCTTCTCCTCCTCTTGTGTTCCACTCCTCCCAATTTATCTCTTTACAATTAAAATCTCCCATTATAACAATTTTGTTGTTTTCTTTAATTTTCTTTACAAGCCATTTTTTTGTCTCACTCAGCAACTGTTCATGCCCTTGTCTATTCCAGGTCTTTGTTTTTGGTGGGACATACACCACTGTGACATATCGTATTCCTCTTCTTCCATTTATTAGTTGTAAGTTTAGGCCTTCCACCAAGCCTTCTGCCTTTTCCACACTCTTCACCCTGATACCCTTTTTAACAAGCACCATCACTCCACCTCCTCCTTTTCCACATCTGTTTCCTATCCACATATTGTACATTCCCCCTCCTAAATTTGGTGTCTCTGAATCTCTTAGTTTAATTTCTACCATTGTCATGATGTCTGGTTCATTTGCTTTTATAAATTCATTCACTTCATCCATCACCGAAACTAAACCATCCACATTGGTGTGTGTGTGTGTGTGTGTGTGTGTGTGTGTGTGTGTGTGTGTGTGTGTGTGTATTTACCTAGTTTACCTAGTTGTGGTTTTTAGGAGAGGAGTAATCTCATAGCATCCTGTCTCTATATATATCCAGTTTGGTCATAAAAGCATGGACAGTTTTGGCATTGACAACATCTTCACTGAGTTCATTCCATTTGTTCACACTTCTGTGAAGAAAACTATACTTCTTGATGTCTCTTATACAGTTAACTTTCTTCAATTTCTTACTGTGTCCCCTTTTACTCTGTGTGTCTAAATTTATAAAACATTCTTTGTCCACATTTTCCATACCATTTATCATTCTACAGATTAAATCCCCTCTCTCCCTCCTATTTTCAAGGGTAGGGATTTCCAACATTCTCAATCTCTCTTCATAAGTTGACTTACTCAACTCTGGAACTATCTCAGTGACTGCTCTTTTTACTCTTTCCAATTTTATAATATTCCTCTTTGTATGAGGAGACCACATCACTGCTGCATATTCCAATCTTGGTCTTACCATGGAAATCAACAACTTTTTTATCATTCCTTCATCCAAATATGAGAATGCCATTCTTACTCTTTTGTGTGTGTGTGTGTGTGTGTGTGTGTGTGTGTGTGTGTGTGTGTGTGTGTGTGTGTGTGTGTGTGTGTGTGTGTGTGTGTGTGTGTGTGTGTGTGTGTGTGTGTGTGTGTGTGTGTGTGTGTGAATTAATGAGTGAGATGAGGAATGCTGGGTGGATGTTGTGGTGTTCGCTGTGCCAAGCAGTGTATCTGAAGCTCACTCATAACTCGGATTTTGGCTCACAACTCAAATAAAAATATTGACTGAGTGACAGCTCATAAAACTTGTAAGTTGGTGCAGTGTGCAAGGTGCAAGGCTCAAGAAATGGGGCATTTACTATGGGCTCTGTTGCCTGTGATTGCCAGCTGTTTTAATGTAGGGGTTAGTCAATTTTCCCACAGTTCTCTGGAGCACATTCTAAAACTGCCTATCATGAAGCATCTTGATGCACTGTACTTAAATGTTATAAAACACTGATCCTAAGTTTTTATGATAACAGTATCCACAGGATCTGGTGATGCACATTCTACAGAACAGCTATTATATGCTAAATACTCGTAACTATGCTCTCAGTGTTTTCACATTTACTGTGGAACCTTGATCATTGAATGTCTCCCTTTCCGAACTTCGTTTTTTTAACAAAAATTTTAACTCGTAATTGCTTCAGTTGTTGTACCACAACTCGGTTTTCAAACAAAGTTACTTGATTTCATATACTACAATATGATGCAAAACTTGCCATTAATTACTAATTTATAGTTTCTATAAATATTTCCTTAATTTTTATATATTTAGAGGAAACACAGAGGGTAAGACAGTAATTCAATCTTTGAAATAAGTTAAATGTGGTCCTGTTGAAGAACCTTGATGTAAACAAACAAAATTTGGTACTCAGGAGTAATTCTGAGCCTCCTGTGGCTCTCTCTATGACCTATAAAGCCATCATTACTGTACAACTACATTTTCCTAGTATTTTTTTTTTTTTTTCCCCAGTAGCAAGATGTCTAAGTATAATGGTTACCTTCATTTTGGCGGTGAGTGGGTTGCTCCTCTGTGTCATTCTGTAAGGCTTCCCTCACTTGATTGGTGACAAAGAGAATGTCTGCATGGTCTCAACTATATCTTTTGATGAGTTCTGTGTCACTAAGTTCATTCCATACATCCTTTCTGGATAAAAAAAGATTTCTAGGCTGAAGATGTTGTGGAGCGGCCATCTTAACAGTGGAAGTGTCAGTCATTACCCACTAAGACATGGTGGACAGGTGTCTGAGAATGCATTAATCCATTTTATATTGATTCCTATGAGGAAAATAATTTTGGTTCTCAAACATTTTGGATTTCAAATTACATTCAGAAATGAACTGAGTTTGAAAACTGAGGTTCCACTGTATTTCTAGTCTCCTGCTACATATTTTAAACATTTTCCACTGGTTTCTATAGGGGCTAATATTTTATCTGGTAAATCCCCAAGAGTCAAGCAAGTATTATTTGTGTTGACAGGATATTGTGACAGCTGAAACCATGTAGCGACAAAAGAACTGGCTGATATCAGACATGCTGACTTCTCCAAAACACCCAACAGACCCAAGGCAGGTGATATGAGTTTGTAGTGCTGTTGTAAAACCCGTCTATACATGTGTTGTGGTTGATTGCACGAACATACCAGGAAAGGAGAACCAAGGCGTGAAAGGATGGTTTGTATTTCCAAAGGAGAAAGCAGCAACTCAGGGAAAACACAGGGGAAACACTATGTAAACAGACAAGTAGCAACTCAGGAAACACATTGGTAGACATGATGTAAACAGATAATCTTCACCAGTGTCCTGCTAAGATTTGGCATAAAAAAATAGTTGTTTCTTTCATATGTGCCAGGATTTATATACAGGTATGTTAACTGTACAACTTAAATGGATAAAGCAAGGTCATATAGTAAGGAAAAAATAGTATTTATCCCAAGGTGATGATATATCCCAAATCTGAGATAATGTGCATAGTATTTAGCTTGTTTTGCCATATTTCTTGCTCTCTGCTTAATGATGGTGGTTAAAAATATTCCTAATATTTTATTAATTGGTTTGATAGCCCACAAATGATGTAAAAAAAATTTTTCAGCTGACTGCCTTTTACATGTAAAATTCAGTCAGCAGGTGAGTCTGGCAGTTTTCCCAGACCAAAACAAACTTCTCAGTTGTGTGATGGTGAACATCTCATCATACTTACTTGTACTAAAGTGTAAGGAACTGTCTCCTATGGTTCAAATGTTCTGTTATATGAATTATTTCTGTGCCATTTAAACTAGGGGACTCCTATCTCAAATATAGGGAGGTTCCTATGATAGAAGGAGTTGGGTTCCATTTGAATTACTTGTATAGAGAATTCTTGTTAAAGGTAAGTTTTTAAGCTAAAATGTATGATACCAAAATGCAATAAACAAGTCTAAATTACATAACTATCAATAAACCTGAAAGAGAAAACATCATACAAAGAACATGATTTCATATTAATTAAACATACGCATAATACTCACCAATGTGTAGTTAATGGCATCAGGGAGAGTAACTCACTCACCACTCTTGTGCCTCCTAACAATTTATACCTCCTTTGCAAGTGTTATTGGTACTCTAGCTTGCTTAGCCTTACTGCTAGGACTCGCACTGAAACTCCTTGGCTGCTTGGGAGGCATAGCTAGCACTTGAGAGGCAAAGCAAGGCACAATTTATACACTACATGGTCAGTCACACACAAAATACCACACCAAAGACAGCAAATGAAAGAACACGCCAGCAGTAACAGTGTAAAGGCCCCCATATTCTATCAATCATGACTGCATATTCATAGTGATTGCTCAATCATTGGTTTTGGCCACACACCAGTAATGAGACTGTGCAATCATAAGTTATTGTGTGTGCTTCATCCAGTCAAGATGAGTAGGAAGTTTGTATGTTTTACCATTGACCTTGTCCTTGAGAGCATGGAACCAAAGAAGAAAAGGGAAAGAAAGGTGTGGATTAAGGACTGGCTTAAGAAAAGGCATGAATTCACCCACAACCTTCTTTGTGACCATACAATGAGTTGCATTGGGGTCTATTTCGTTTAGTTTCTCTACTAATTTATTGTGGCATTCCCTTTTCAAATTTCTTTTCTTGTAATCATCACATTTGATCTTTCACAGTGCTGAGAAACTTTGGTATAGTTCAAGGAATTCCAGTCAAAACTCGTGAGTACCTGTGTAATCATGGCTGGTGGTGGAATACTGACATTTTTGCTCAATCTTTGCCACACACCATCAATCATGATTGTGCAAGCATCATGATTGACAGCTAAAAATCAAACCATGTTGGATCCTCTTCAATAGTCTTCAGTTATTTGCACAATTCTTCAATCATACCCACACACTATGGATATGATTGTGCAATCATGGTGATTGTGTAATCATGATTGATAGTGTATGGGGGCCTTAACACATCCAAGCACTGATCAGTCGCATAAAGCATTGTACACTGTACTTGTACTGTATTGTAAATTTTTTTACAGTTGTACCTAAGATTTTCTGCAAAAAAAGTAAATGAAAATAAACACAATTAATAAATGTAATAAAGAAAATTAATAACGATACTGATAACAAAAAACAAGAAAAAGAGTTACATGGCAATTATCACCAGTGTTGCTCACCTCATGCAGGAAGCTGCCATTGGTCACTGGAATGTTGCATAATGTTAAATGAGTGAGCTTCTTCAATTTTCTAATATTTTTCAAAGAATGCCAGTAGGTGGATCTTGCGGCCTGTGACCTGAAGAGAGGATAATTTGAGTTGACATTTGCCACATACTTAAATATCTTGTTTATATCATGCATATCCCTACCAGCATCAGGAACCTGCAGGTACAGTACTGTACCATGTTTAATTTTTCAAATGCGCAGTATCAGAATTTTTCCTTCTGTCGGTATTTGACACTGCTCCTTCAAGAGGAGAGCTACAAAGCAGGTCTCAGTCACTCCTGTTCTTGCATGTATTTCTCCCCTGGTAAATAAATCTTTCATTGTGCTCATTTGCCAGAAATGAGAAATTTTTTAATAGAGCTGAATTCAAATCTAACATTACCAATAATCATAATCACAGATATGAATACTAAGTCAGCATCACTAATTCAACCTTCCTTTTCTTGTTTTATATATATTTTTATTCCAATACTACCTCATTAGAGCTCCTACCCATGGTTGGTAAATATAGAATCATTTTCATTTGTTCCTGTCAATATATTTCATCTACATACATTCTGAATAGTTGCCGAAAAGGCAAAACCTTTGTTGGTTCTAGAATACAATATTTTGTCTATTTGTTGTGGAAAAGCCTACAATAACAAGTGAATACTTAACCTCTTGAAATACACTGTAGGACAAATGCCTCATCAAATTTCTTTATTACTCATTATTGGCTTCCTTTCTATTTCAAGTGCTTCAGAGCTTCTAATCTTGTTTCTCCATCAAATCTCTGCTCTCCTGTTCTTTAACATCCCATTATTGCTATTCTGTTATCACACTGTTTATCATCTGCATGGCATATATCTGTGTGAGACAATGCTTACATCTTAATGCAAATAACTGAATATCATTGTAAATAGACTTGAGCTGCAAATAGACTTGAGGTGTAAAAGTGTCTCCAGATGGTCAAGCAAAAAGGTACCTTGACATCAGGTGTTTACTGAGATGCACCCTCCATACACCATAATATGTTGCCTCATATTAAAGCTTCATCCAGCCAGAAACCCATTCCCTAAGAATAACAAGCCTTTTCAACCCTCTATACCCAACAATTTCCACATCATGTCCATGGCATGCAACAAATTGCACATCACACTATCTATGGTGAATATTTTATCCTTAACATTTAGGCATTGTACTTTCCAGGGATTTTCCGGCCTGTAGCTCAGACAAACTTGTACCAACACATGTCAGGTACTTACTACTTCAAAATTAAATGGAGCTGTAGTATATTTACACTATACACTTTTACACTTTTAGATAATGCACCTGCCCATTCCAATGATGACAAGCTTATAAGTGCTGATGGCAGAATATATGTCATGTATTTGCCTGCAAACACCACATCACTCATCCATCCAATGGACCAGAGTGTCATCAATGCCTGTAAAAAGAGATACCAACAACACTATTTAAGTGAGATTATGGTGGTTAATGAGAATGAGCAGGATATAGGGGACCACACACACTTTTTCCTAATTCATTGAAAGATCTGAAAATAATGACTTTAGCAAATACCTGGAAGAAACTCCTAATTGATGCTGAATCTGATTATGATTTTGAGGCTTTTGAAGCTACTGACTTTCACCGTGTTCTGCAGCATGCAGGCGAGAAAGATCCTTAAACATCCTTGGAGGATGTTCAAGATTGCCTGGATGAAAATGAAAGTGATCCAGGATACCAGATACTTTCAGATGAAGAGACTGTTGTGGAGGTGGTCAGTACCCAGGAAAGTAGCTGCAGTGACAAGGAAGACAAGATGCTGGTGACATTGCCAAAACAATCAGAAGTGCATAGCTGTATGGACACTATGCTGCAATTTATGAAACACACCAAGAATAGAGATATCAGTGTTCATTTTGGAAATCTCAGAACTCTTCAAGAAACCTTAATTAAAACAATTTCACAGTGGCAAGCAATTACAATTAGACAGCTTTTTCAAACCAATACAGACTTTGCAATCACCTGTGTTATGACCACAGGTTCCACCCCTCTTACTGCTGTCACAAATCGACTAGCTTCCCTGAGCTACCTCCTACATACGAGTAGATTCAGTGCAGGGGTTAACTATGGGTGTACAGGGTCCCTCTGAACTCCTGCACCCTCAAAACGGACGGTCACAACACCAGGTTCCATCCCTCTTTGCTGGTGCCTGTATCTCAGCTCAGCCTCCCAGTCTACCTCCTACATAGAAGGGTGTGGGATGAAGTAAGTAAATGAGGTCACCAGCCTGTTTCACCCACCAACAGGTAAGGAAATATTACAACTGCCAACTAACTCTGGGAAAGAATTGCTAGTCACATTCCTGGAAAAAAACAATTGCAACAGGCGACAAACACATATAAGGATTAAAATGTTCTACAGAATACTGCCCTCACAAATGAGAAGACAATATCAACCCACTTCTGTAGAACACTATCTCCCTCTGCTGTGCAATACAATATCCAACTTCCCAAAAGACAACCTCTGCCCCCTTTCAGGAATGACACAGCCCAGGGAAGAAGGATAATTTACTGCAAAGCAGCATACAATAATCCTCTGCATCTGAGACTTTGAAAAAAAACCCAGATCACAGTTACACTTAACAAAACGACACATACACAGACAAGTGGCCACACAACAATATCTGCAACATTCACAGTCTAAGATCTAATTTTCAATCTGTAGAACACCACCTCTCCTCTTCTAAACCTCATCTTCTTTTCCTTACTGAAACTCAGGTGTCTGAGGCAACTGACAGTAGCCCCTTTTCTGTTCCCTCCTACTTTCTCTATCCTCATTTTCAATCCAAAGCTGGATGTTGTGTTTATGTACGCAACAACTTAACCTGCTCTTGTGCCCAAGCCCTTGAATATTCCAAATTTTCCACCATTTGGCAATGACTACAGAGTCACTTTCAAAACTAAATTTATCTGTGCTGTATACCTCTCATCTAACTCCTCTGACTATAATAAATCCTTTGACTACTTAACTTACAAAGTGGATCACATTCTGACTCTCTTCCATTTTGCAGAGATCTCCATTCTTGGAGACTTCAATGTTCACCACCAGCTTTGGCTTTCCTCTCCCTTCACTGACCATCCTGGTGAACTAGCCTTCAACTTTGCTATCCTCCACAACCTAGAGGAATTGGTGCAACACCCTACTCATATTCCTGACCATCTTGGAGATATGCCCAACATTCTTGACCTTTTCCTGACCTCTGATCCTTCTGCTTATGCTATCACCCTCTCTTCTCTTGGGCTCTTCCAATAACAATCTCATATCTTTATCTTGTCCTATCGCTCCAATCCCTCCTCAGGATCCCCCTAAGCGAAGGTGCCTCTGGCATTTTGCCTCTGCTAGTTGGGGGGACCTGAGGAGGTATTTTGTTGATTTTCCTTGAAATGACTACTGCTTCCGTGTCAGAGACCCGTCTTTGTGTGCTGAGCGCATAACAGAGGTGATAGTGTCTGGCATGGAGGCGTACATTCCTCACTTTTTTCCTCAACCTAAACCTTCCAAACCTCGGTTAAACACAGCTTGTTCTTGTGCTGTACATGATAGAGAGGTGGCCCACAAAAGGTACTTAAGCCTTCCATCACTAGAATCTCATGCACTTTATATTTCTGCCCAAAACCATGCAAAGCCTGTTCTCCAACTATCCAAAAACTCCTTCATTAACAGAAAGTGTCAAAATCTTTCAAGATGTAATTCCCCTTGTGATGGGGACGACAAGATGACTGACACTGAGGAGGAGGAATACAAAGGAATACAAAGGAAAACCAAACAGCAACAGACCTTTTGGTCCTTGCAAGGCTGTTTGGTAACTACCTCTAACTAGCAACAGGGAAGAGAGACAGGACAGCATAGCAGAAGGCTCCTCCCCACCCACCACTCCTTCCAGCTTGAACTGGCATGGAAATAGTTAGAAAAAGTACCATGCAGTATGGAAAAACTGACAAGGAATTTTCATAGGAAAGGATGAAAGGAAGTTCTACTATTCACCCTACGGTGAACTTTATACGCCTATCTGAAAGTTAATACAATTTATATCAAAACTAGTGTCTATAAAATAAGAGTTTATTAGTGAATTTAGTAATTATTTGGACAAGAAGAGAGCTTGTTGGGGATTTGCTTTTAAATATTTGTCTATTTTATTTTTGAATGATTCAATAGTATTGCTGTTCACAATTTCTGCAGGAAGTTTATTCCATATATTTACTATATGATTAAAGAAAAAATGTTTGGCCTCATGGGATTTAAAATGTTTTGGTATAATCTTGAATTCATTATTTCTTGTTAGGTTAGAATGGTCAATGGTAAAATATTTATGTGCATCAATGTTACTATATCCTTTGAAAATTTTGAACACTTTAATTAGGTCTCCTCTTATCTTTCACTTTGTTAAACTAAATAGGTTTAGTTCTTCCAGTCATTCCTCATACGGCTTATTGTGCAATCTTGGAATCATCTTGTGACTCTGCACTATCTTTTCTAGTTTTTCAGTGTCTTTTTTTTTAGTATGGTGACCAGAACTGTATACAATATTCTAGATGAGGACGCACCAATGAGTTATATAAGGCAAGTATAACCTTTTCTGATTTAAATTCAAAGGTTCTTCCAATGAACCCTACTAATTTATTTGCCGTCTTTACTGTTTCTATGCAGTGTTGACTTGGCTTTAGGTCGTTTGACACAACGTCACCAAGATCTTTTTCCTGACAGTACCTGACAGTGGCATGTTATTCATTACATATCTCGCCTGAACATTGTTGCTTCCGATATGTAGAATTTTACACTTTTCTATATTGAATCCCATCTGCCATTTTTCTGCCCGGCTTGTTAGTTATTCAGGTCACACTGCAGTTCCTGCCATTGTGACACAGACGTTACTCTACTTGTTATTTTGGTGTCATCTGCAAATTTACTTATTTTGCAATTTATCCCTTCATCAACATCATTAATGTACATTATGAAGAGTACTGGTCCTAATACAGAGCCTTGAGGAATGCTGTTATTTACCTTTTGCCATTCTGACTCTTTTCCATTTATCACAACACGCTATTTTCTGTCAGAGAGCCAGTCTCTCAGCCATTTCAGGGTGTTTCCAGCAGTGCTGTGGGCTTTTACTTTACTGATGAATCTCTTATGGGGAACAGTGTCGAAAGCTTTCTGGAAATCAAGGTAGATAATATCAACAGCTTTTGTCTCGTCATACGAGTTAAGTACTTCATAAAAGAAGTCTAGTAAGTTCGTTAAGCAGGAATGCTTGGTTCTGTAACCGTGTTGCGAATCCTTTATGATTTTATTTTCTTCTAAATATTTAACAATTTTATCTCTGATTATTGTTTCCATCAGCTTGCACACTACTGAAGTGAGACTGATTGGTCTGTAATTGGCTGGGAGAGATTTATTTCCTTTTTTAAAGACTGTCGTGACATTTGTTAGTTTCCATTCGTGGGGAACTTTACCCGCTAGTAAAGTTTTATTGAATAAAATTGTAAGCAGTTTCACAAGCTAATTTCTTGCTTCTTTAAGAAGCCTGGGTGATATCTTGTCTGGCCCGGGTGTTTTGTTTATGTTCATACTCTTCATGACTGAGAGGATTTCACTTTCTGTGATGGTGAAGTCTGGCAGCGTGGTGCCTCGTGACTGAGGCATGGGGGTCGGCAGACTGCCCTGAACATCCTCAGTCGTGAAGACTGTTGAAAAGTACTCGTTCAGGGTGTTCGCCATGTCTGTTTCGCTTTCTATTTTTTTTGCCATTTTCTGTTAATAGTGGACCAGTCATTGATGTTAAGACCCTTTTTGTTTTTACATAACAGTAAAATTCTTTTGGGTTTGTTTTACATGAGTTTGTGATCTGAGTTTCAACAGATTTTTTGCTGCATTTGATCAGAAGGAGGAAGAGGAGCAGGAGGAGGAGGAGGAAGACAAGATGACTGTCACTGAGGAGGAGGAAGAAAGTGACAATGACAAGATGGCAGGCACTGAGGAGGAGGATGACGAGGATGAAGTGACTGGATGTGAAGAGGAAGATGATGACAATAAACTAAATGGATGTGAGGAAGAGGAAGAAGAGGAAGAGGACATGAGTGGCAGTGAGCATGACAACATGAAGGATGAGCCACAGGGTAGGCACAGAGCTGGAGTGATGTCATCTGCTCGCATCCTCTTAGCAAAGAGGGTATTATGACACAGAGTAACGGCCAGGACTTTGTGCCTTACATCCATCACTTTGACTTGTTTTCATCAGGAATCACTCCAGCTTTTCCTATTATGCCTGATGGAATTGATGTGGAATACTTCTAAGTATTTTTGGATCAGGAAATCATGAACAAAATTGTAAATTAAACTATTATTCAATATGATTACCTTCATAGTAAGCAGCAGCAATAATTAGAAGAGACGAGCGAGACACCACCCCAGCACAGCAGATTCAACATTTGGATCAACACTAATGTTAGGGAGCATTTTTGTATTTCTTGCTCTCATGTTGCTAATGCCACACTCAAAGAAGACTATTCTAAGTGATTGCTGGAAAAAAGACTACCTTCTAGGAACACCTGCTTTCGGTAAATACACGAGTAGAAATAGGTTTTAGGCAATTCTCTGTTCCTTACACTTTGCCTCCGCCTCTTGATGAAGGCATTTGGGAACCATTACCTTGAGTGGATACCATGCCTATCCTCAGACTGTGGCCAGGATTCGAACCCATGTGCTTGAGCACTCTTTGGCCTCAAAGTCTGTGAAGTTCCGCTATACCACAGCGACCCCATTGATACCACTTTGCTGAATGCATACATTGTTGTATTCATACAGAGTGAAAAGAAACCAATACTGCTGAGGAGGTTCAGCTACATGCTTAGTTATCAATTACTACAAAAGTATGGCCAGCCAGTCTATACAGAGGATTTGCCATGAGCCCAAGACACACCTGACCACTTGGCACTTGTCATGTGCTGGCTGGGTGCAGTGTCACTACTTGCAGCCCCTTCCTACCCCACCACCTACTGCCACTGCCAAAAGGACAAAAAGACTCATGTTCAGCACTCCATTTTTTTTTTTTTAATTATCTGTTTCTGCATTGCCTTATTGCTGACTCTTGCCCAGCTGCACTATCCAGCAGCAGGTAATCCCCACTGTCAGCAGGATATTTTCCTCTGCTAAGTTTTTCCTCAGGTGGGGACTCTGGTACCACAGCAGAAACCTCTCTCTCTCTCTCTCTCTCTCTCTCTCTCTCTCTCTCTCTCTCTCTCTCTCTCTCTCTCTCTCACTCTCTCTCTCTCTCTCTCTCTCTCTCTGTCTCTGTGTCTCTCTCTCTCCTGCTGAAACGATAATTACTCCCAGTGAGGTCTAAAGCACTGTTCAGGGGGTGCTGTGAACTTATCATTAAACCCAGCTGTGACCTCACTGAACGTTTCCCTTTGTGTCTCACAACACAAGGGGGCAGTCACAGCCTGCCCTCTAACGACAACTCTCTTCCTCCACACAAAACTACAAGCACCTAATAACACACACACCCTTCACTTAAAAATTTTAAAATGATCATGGCGACTCCTACACCAGCCTCAGAGTCCCCATCTGGGGAGGGGACCATAAATGTCCCCAGGTCAGACTGCCTTTCTGTCGACGACCCTAAGTGTCTTGACACCCCCCTCAACTTTTTCTTCATTAACTTCTGCAACATTCGCAGTCTAAGATCTAATTTTTAATCTGTAGAACACCACCTCTCCTCTTCTAAACCTCATCTTCTTTTCCTCACTGAAACTCAGGTGTCTGAGGCAACTGACAGTAGCCCCTTTTCTGTTCCTTCCTACTTTCTCTATCATCATTTTTGATCCAAAGCTGGATCCTGCGTTTATATGCGCAATGACTTAACCTGCTCTCGTGCCCACGCTCTTGAATCTTCAGAGTTTTCCACCATCTGGCTACAACTACAGAGTCACTCTCATACTAAATTTATCTGTGCTGTATACCTCTCACCTAACTCCTCTGACTATAAGAAATTCTTTGACTACTTAACTTACAAAGTGGAGCACATTCTGACCCTCTTTCCTTTTGCAGAGATCTCCATTCTAGGAGACTTCAATGTTCACCACCAGCTTTGGCTTTTCTCTCCCTTCACTGACCATCCTGGTGAACTAGCCTACAACTTTGCTATCCTTCATGACCTAGAGCAATTGGTGCAACACCCTACTCGTATTCCTGACCGTCTTGGAGATACACCCAACAATCTTGACCTTTTCCTGACCTCTAATCCTTCTGCTTATGCTGTCACCCTTTCTTCTCCATTGGGCTCCTCCGATCACAATCTCATATCTTTATCTTGTCCTATCACTCCAATCCCTCCTCAGGATCCCCCTAAGCGAAGGTGCCTCTGGCGTTTTGCCTCTGCTAGTTGGGGGGACCTGAAGAGGTATTTTGCTGATTTTCCTTGGAATGACTACTGCTTCCATGTCAGAGACCTGTCTCTGTGTGCTGAGCGCATAACAGAGGTGATAGTGTCTGGCATGGAGGCATACATTCCTCACTCTTTATCTTGTCCTAAACCTTCTAAACCTTGGTTTAACACAGCTTGTTCTCGTGCTATACATGATAGAGAGGTGGCCCACAAAAGGTACTTAAGCCTTCCATCACCAGAATCTCATGCACTTTATATTTCTGCCTGGAACCATGCTAAGTCTGTTCTCCAACTAGCAAAAAACTCCTTCATTAACAGAAAATGTCAAAACCTTTCAAGATCTAACTCCCCTCGTGATTTCTGGCATCTAGCCAAAAATATCTCCAATAACTTTGCTTCTTCTTCTTTCCCTCCTGTATTTCAACCAGATGGCACCACTGCTATCACATCTATTTCTAAAGCTGAAGTCTTTGCTCAAACCTTTGCTAAAAACTCTACCTTGGACGATTCTGGGCTTGTTCCTCCCTCTCCTCCATCCTCTGACTACTTCATGCAACCTATTAAAATTCTTCGCAATGATGTTTTCCATACCCTCGCTGGCCAAAACCTTCGGAAGGCTTATGGACCTGATGGGGTCCCTCCTATTGTGTCCGAAACTGTGCCTCCATGCTTGCACCTTGCCTAGTCAAACTCTTTCAGCTCCGTCTGTCAACATCTACCTTTCCTTCCTGCTGGAAGTTTGCCTACATTCAACCTGTTCCTAAAAAGGGTGACCGTTCTAATCCCTCAAACTATCGTCCTATTGCTTTAATTTCCTGCCTATCTAAAGTTTTTGAATCTATCCTCAACAGGAAGATTCTTAAACAACCTTCTATCTGATCGCCAGTATGGGTTCCGTCAAGGCCGCTCTACTGGTGATCTTCTGGCTTTCCTTACTGAGTCTTGGTCATCCTCTTTTAGAGATTTTGGTGAAACTTTTGCTGTTTCCTTGGACATATTAAAAGCTTTTGATAGAGTCTGGCACAAAGCTTTGATTTCCAAACTACCCTCCTACGGTTTCTATCCTTCTCTCTGTAACTTCATCTCAAGTTTCCTTTCTGACCGTTCTATTGCTGCTGTGGTAGACGGTCACTGTTCTTCTCCTAAATCTATTAACAGTGGTGTTCCTCAGGGTTCTGTCCTGTTACCTACTCTCTTCTTATTATTCATTAATGATCTTCTAAACCAAACTTCTTGTCCTATCCACTCCTACGCTGATGATACCACCCTGCACTTTTCCACGTCTTTTCATAGACGTCCAACCCTTCAGGAGGTAAACATATCACGCAGGGAAGCCACAGAATGCCTGACTTCTGATCTTTCTAAAATTTCTGATTGGGGCAGAGCAAACTTGGTATTGTTCAATGCCTCAAAAACTCAATTCCTCCATCTATCAACTCAACACAACCTTCCAGACAACTATCCCCTCTTTTTCAATGACACTCAACTGTCCCCCTCTTCTACACTGAACATCCTCGGTCTGTCCTTTACTTATAATCTGAACTGGAAACTTCACATCTCATCTCTAGCTAAAACAGCATCTATGAAGTTAGGTGTTCTGAGACGTCTCCGCCAGTTTTTCTCACCCCCCCAGCTGCTAACTCTGTACAAGGGCCTTATCCGTCCATGTATGGAGTATGCTTCACATGTCTGGGGGGGGTTCCACTCATACTACTCTTCTAGACAGGATGGAATCAAAAGCTTTTCGTCTCATCAACTCCTCTCCTCTAACTGACTGTCTTCAGCCTCTCTCTCACCGCCACAATGTTGCATATCTAGCTGTCTTCTACCGCTATTTTCATGCCAACTGCTCTTCTGATCTTGCTAACTGCATGCCTCCCCTCCTTCCGCGGTCTCGCTGCACAAGACTTTCTTCTTTCTCTCACCCCCATTCTGTTCACTTTTCTAATGCAAGAGTTAACCAGTATTCTCAGTCATTCATCCCTTTCTCTGGTAAACTCTGGAACTCCCTGCCTGCTTCTGTATTTCCACCTTCCTATGACTTGAATTCCTTTAAGAGGGAGGTTTCAAGACACTTATTCATCAATTTTTGACCACTGCTTTGACCCTTTTATGGGACTGGCATTTCAGTGGGCATTTTTTTTATTAGATTTTTGTTGCCCTTGGCCAGTGTCCTTCCTACATAAAAAAAAAATAATAGGTGCCAACACAGATCCTTGCAGTATCCCACTTGTCACTTTGCACCAATTTGAATTAGTGTCTCTGATTGCTGTTCTCATTTCCCTCTCTTGTAAATAATATTCCATCCATCTCAATGTTGATCCCTTTAGTCCTCCTCCATTCTCTACCTTCCACATAAGGCATTAATAGTGAACTTTATCGAATGCTTTTTTTTGAGATCCAGGTATACTGCATCAACCCATCCATCCCTCTCTTGCACTCTATCTATTACTCTCGTATAGAATCTCAGTAGATTTGTGACACAGCATCTCCCTTTCCTGAATCCAAATTGCTTTTCTGTAATTATCTTTTCATCTTCTAGATATTCCTCCCATCTGTCATTAAATACCATTTCACAAAGCTTGCTTACAATACTTGTTAGAGACACCAGTCTTTTCTTTTTTCTTATGAAGAAGGTACACTGGCCAAGGGTAACAAGAATCTAATAAAAAAAAAAAAAGGTCCGAAGTGATAGCCAAAAAAAATAAAGGATAAGTGTCTTGAAACCTCCCTCTTGAAGGAGTTCAAACCATAGGAAGGTGGAAATACAGAAGCAGGCAGGGAGTTCCAGAGTTTACCATTGAAAGGGATGAATGACTCTGAATACTGGTTAACTTTTGCATTAGGTAGTGGACAGAATAGGGATGAAAGAAAGAAGAAAGTCTTGTGCAGCGAGGCCACAGAAAGAGGTGAGGCATCCAGTTAGCAAGATCAAAAGAGCAGTTAGCATGAAAATAGAAGACAGCTAAAGATGTAACACTGCGGTGATGAGAATGAGGCTGAAGACAGTCTATTAGAGGAGAGGGATTCATGAGACATAAAACTTTTGATTCCACCCTGTCTAAAAGAACGGTATGAGTGGAAAACCTCCAGACATATGAAGCATACTCCATACATGGACGGATAAGGCCCTTGTACAGAGTTAGCAGCTAGACGGGTGAGAAAAACTGCTGGAGACATCTCAGAAAACCTAACTTAATAGAAGGTGTTTTTGCTAGAGATGTGATGTGAAGTTTCAGTTTAGATTATAAGAAAAGGACACACCAAGGATGTTCAGTGTAGAAAAGGGGGCCAGTTGAGAATCATTGAAGAAGAGAGGATAGTTGTCTGGAAGGTTGTGTCGAGTTGATAGATGAAGGAACTGAGTTTTTGTGGCACTGAACAATACCAAGTTTGCTCTGCCCCAATCAGAAATTTTAGAGAGATCAGAATCAGGAACAAGCCCTGAATTGTCCAAGGCAGAGTTTTTAGCAAAGGTTTGATCAAAGAGTTCAGCTTTAGAGATAGATGTGATAGCAGTAGTGCCATCTGGTTGAAATAAAGGAGGGAAAGAAGAAGCAAACTTATTGGAGATGTTTTTGGCTAGATGCCAGAAGTCACGAAGGGAGTTAGTTTTTGAAAGATTTTGACACTTTCTATTAATGAAGGAGTTTTTGGCTAATTGGAGAACAGACTTGGCATGGTTCTGGGTAGAAATATAAAGTGCACAGGTCTATAATTTAATTATTTTATTTTATATCCCCCTTTGTACATTGGCACTATGTTAGCTCTTTTCTGTTCCCTTGGTACTTTTCCTTCTTTCAATGAGCTGTTAATTGTATCAAATATGGATTCTTCCATTTGTTCTCTGCATTCTTTTAATATCCATCCATTTACTTGATCTGGTCCCTAGCTTTTCTAACAACAGTTTCTTGATTTCTTTTCTCTTTACTTGTATCTCCTATTTTCCATTATTCTGTGATACCACTTTTAGTGCCACAAATTCAGTTTCTTTGAAAACTTTCATTCATTAGTTCATTCAGAAGTTTCATAAATTCTTCCTTCCCTTTTCAACTTGTTTATGCCATCCTTACATTTCATTTTCCCATTTATGTATATATAGAAGAGTTTGGGTTCTTTCTTGCATTTTATTATTATGTCACTTTCAAAATTTCTTTCTTCCTCTCTTCTTATTTTACTATACTCATTTCTTGCCTTTCTGTATTCTTCTCTAGCATTTCTGTTCAGTTGTCTCATCACTTTCTTCCATGCCTGTCCTTTTTTTTGTTTTGCTTCTACACACCTGTGATTATACAATTCATGCTTCCCAATTCTCACTTTATAACTTGGCACAAACTGTTGCACCTCCTCTCTATACTTGCTGAAAAATATCTCATATTTTCTCACATTACTTTACCTTCAAATAGCTCTTTCCAGTTATTTTTTCCATAGAATTTATTAATTTCTGCAAAGTTTGGTTAAGTATAATTCTGTCTACCATTTCAGTATTGTGCAAGTTTTCCTCATGTGGTACTATTTCTATTACCACACGATCACTTCTTCCCAGTGGACTCAGACAATGTGTACTTGGTCTACTTTCTGAGTTTTTTGTAAACACTAAGTCCAACTGTGATGGTTCTTCTCTGCATCTTGTAGGCTTGTCTCTTATAGGCCTGTCTCATTGTATTTACCAGCATGGTTTGCATAAGTTCTTGGCTCCATGACTCAACATTTTCTTTCACTTCCATCTCCTCCAAGTTAATTCCTTTAGTGTTGAAGTCATCAATTTGTTACTTTTCCTTATCATCTCCTCTATACTATTTCTTGTTTGTAGTTGCATTCTTTTAAATTCATTGGTCTCCCATGCATTAGTTTTTGGAGGTATGTATGTCTCCGTGATTTTCCTTTTTTCACTTCCTTTGATCTTAATCACAACACTCAATGTTTTTGTCATTCCGTCACCACATTCCACTTCCTCAACAACAATATCCTCTTTTACCAATATTATCACTCCTCCATTTCTTTTTCTGTCTCGCCATGTGCTATAACCTTCCTTTGCAAATATCAACTTTATTTGCTCTTTTAGTTTGGTTTCTGTTAAACATATTACATCTGGTTTACTATTCTTTTAGTAGTCTTTAAGTTCCAATAGGTTCGACACCAAACCATCTATGTTAGTATACATAATCTTTAAACTTCTGTTTGGTGATCTTCTGTTTTGGTGGCATCTTTGTGCCATCATTTCCTTACTTTCATGTCCACAACTTTCTGGGTGAATCTTCTCACTTGTTCCTGTGTTCTCTCCTTGTTTTTTGACTGAGCCTCTACTTCCAATTCTTTCAGTTTACTTCTCTCTTCTTCGTTCATGTCTCTTTTTATGCATATTTCTTTCACTCCTACTTTTGCCAATTTTGCCTATACCCACACCTTGCACAAGACCATTATGGAGACAAGACTCAAAGTTTGGCCTCCCTGCACAATCAAACCTAGGTAGATCCTTGGAGCTGCTGTGGATGGGAGGGCCTGCATGCAGGAAAGTCCCCACACACTCTGCGCATGTGCGAGCCAGTCTTGCCTTGTGACTGGTGCAAGAAGTTTTGCCTTGTGAATGGCTGCCACCTTCTCATCAGATAAATTAACACAACTTAATATAACCTAACTAACCTAATCTTACCAAGCCTAACCATATCTAACCTAACTAACCAAACCTAACCTGACTAACCTAAATCTAACCTTACCTAACCTAGCTAAAATAATGTGTTATAATAAGTAAGAGATCATATCCAATAATTTGGTAGAAGGTAGTTAGGTTACAGGATAGTTAGGTAAAGATTAGGTTAGGTTAGATTAGTTAGGTTACGGTTAGGTTAGCTAATGAGAGGATGGCATCCAATCATGTGGCGAGACTACTTGCACATCCACAGAGTGTACGGGGACTTTCCTGTGTGCAGGCCCTCCCCTGTGGATGTGTCCAATCAGCTGGGCAGCACACACACATGTGTGTGTATAATAATCATGTTATTTGATGCAGTTGTTTCACGTGTAAGTATATGGATAAATGTGAATGGCTGTAGTAAGACATGCTTATCCTTTGCTTGGACTTGTATTAGGTACAATATATTAAGATGATTGCATGCCATGGATGTGATGCATAATGGATAGCTGAGCCATGAACAAAATAATTTGATCTATTAAGCATATATACTTCAACAAATAATTATGCAATTTTTAGGATTTGCATTTTATTTATCCTGGTTATTATTATTATTATTATTATTATTATTATTATTATTATTATTATTATTATTACTATTATTATTATCACACACACACACACACACACACACACACACTTCATTACCCAATACATGAGAGAGAGAGAGAGAGAGAGAGAGAGAGAGAGAGAGAGAGAGAGAGAGAGAGAGAGAGAGAGAGAGAGAGAGAAGGGAACACGGCACTCGTACATAGACTCCATGGGAGGATAGGCTATCAGTGACACAAAATGCTCTCCTCCCTCTCTCTCTCTCTCTCTCTCTCTCTCTCTCTCTCTCTCTCTCTCTCTCTCTCTCTCTCTCTCTCTCTGTTGAAGAAAGGTGTTATTGAGATAGTATGTGAAATATGATAATTTCTGAGATATTGTTATCCTAGTAAGTATTGGTGTCAGTAATTCATGTGTTGCTCACAGTGAACATACATAATTTCTACAACATTCACCTCAACCTTCATGTAATGAATGAGATTTGTATACCACATTTATAAAGAGAGCAAAAATTACACACAGTCAGATAATTACACTATGGGAAACACTTCATAATAAAATAACCAATCATTGCTTTCCTCTGGGCGGCAACTGTGTTGAAATTTCCAGTTACTCTTTTCCAGTCGATTATCTCTTCATTTCATATAGATTTATCCTATATTTTTGCATACATGCACATGTTTATAATTTTTCATGTGTATTAAGTATATATGCTATCTTTTTGGCAAGAATGGAATTCTAGTAAAATTTCTATTAACAAAAATAAAAATACCACTTATGTTTATATGCTTTAAAAAAGAACTTGGCAGTGTAAAGATTAAGAGCCACCCGTAGAATCAAGGTCAAGATCGAGAAATGCTGCATCGCTGGAACACTGTGTCATGTTGAGCATGAAGACAAAAACATGCACACATATGCTAAGCTATGAGGTCAAAAGAAATAGATGTTTTGCAGTGTTTTCAATACTCTGAGTTTTGTGATCCCTGAATTGAGTGCTATACCTTTAGAAGAAGGTGAGTGCAAAACTCCAGAGGGTACTGTATACCAAAATTAATGACTTATGAACAAAATTACCTACAAATGGCTGTCTGGGGCCTAACTCATTCGTAACTTGGGGAGTGTCTGTACATACAGAGGAACCTTGGTTACCAAATGCCTCCCTTTTTAAACAAAATTTTGAACTCATAAATGCTTTGGTTACCATACAATGTTTTGGTTTTTGAACAAGCTATGTGGTAGCTGGCACACATGACACCATGTGCACATCAGTCACACCACACCCCTTGTTCAGTGTACATCTGTGCCATACTGTTCTCTTTTTGGGGACAGTTTTCTTACTGTGCATTATTTCTAATAAGCAACCATGGAACCAAAAAAAGTTACTAAAACTGGAAAGGCAGAAAGAAAAAAAGGCAGAACAGCAGCAGAGATAAAGAAAGAGATCATATGAAAGCATGAAAATGATGTCTGCATTTCTGCTCTCTCTTTGGAGTACAGCTTAGCAAAGCCATCAATCTGTACCATCCTTAAGAACAAGGAAGCAATAAAAGAAGCAAATGCTGCTAAAGGAGTAACTGTGATCACCAAGCAAAGATCATGGATATCAGAAGTGGAAAAGTTGCTGTTGATTTGGATCAATGAAAAGCAGTTGGTCAGTGATAGTATTTCAGAGGTTATAGTTTGTGAGAAAACAAGGCTTTTAGACCAGGATCTCCTTATGAAAACCCCAGGTACAAGTTCTGACACTGACTTGTTAAAGGCTAGTTGAGGGTGGTTTGAAAAGTTTAAGAAGCAAAGTGGTATACACAGCATGGTTTACCATGGAAACTTGAAGTGCTAATAAGAAAGATGTGGAAGAATTTGTGAAAGAGTTTGGTGCATATGTAACTGCTGAGGGTTTTTATCCCCTACTAAGTGTTCAATTGTCATGAGACTGGACTCTTCTGGAAAAAAATGCCAGACAGAACATACAAAACCCAGGAGGAAAAGGCTCTGCCTGGACACAAGCTTATGAAGGGCAGGCTAATTCTTTTCCTTTGTGGCATAATAGTGGTGATTTTGAGGTAAAACCAATGCTTGTGTATCATTTGGAGAACCCCCACGTGTTTAAGAAAAACAATGGTGTGAAAAGCATGTTGTCCATCATGTGGAAGGCCATCAGTAAGTCCTGGGTGACCAGACAGTTTTTTTCTGGAATGAATCCATGAGGTTTTTGCTCTTAGTGAGGAGTTACCTTAATGAAAATAATTTCCCTGGAGGCTGAGTTACTAGAAGAATTCAACTTCATGACCATGAAATTTCTACCTCCAAATACAACTCTACTGATTCTGCCAATGGACCAACAAATCATTTCTAACTTTAAGTTATACACCAAAGCACTTTTTAAAGATGCTTTGAGGTTACCTGTGACAAAGAGTTAACTCTCTATGAGCTTTGGAAGAATCATTTCAATATCCTGCATTGCTTTGGTCTTATTGACAAGGCCTGGTAGTAAGTGACTCACAGGAGCTTGAACTTAGCCTGGAGTAATCTCTGGCCTGATTGTACTGCAAAGAGAAACCATGGGATTTCAGACAAAGGCTACTGAAGATGTTGATGACATTGTGCCTCTGGGCAAAAACATGGGCCTAAAAGTCAATGATGCTGATGTTGAAGAGCTAGTGGAGGGACACAGCACCAAGTTGTCTACTGATGAACTCCAACTCCTTCAGAAGATGCAGTAGAAGGAGGTGCTTGAAGAGGTATCTTTAGAGAAAGAGGAGAGAAGGGAGGATGTGCTCAGTGCTCTAATTAATGAAATGTGTGCAAACTGGAATGAAGTGAAAATTTTTTTGTAATGTATCACCATACTAAAGCAGTAGCAAGCCATGCCATTAACATTTTTAATGATAATGCTACGTCTCACTTTCATAACATAGTGAAAAATAAGCAAAAGCAAATTTCATTAGATAGGTGAAAAAGATGCTAAGTGAGTCTCAGTTAGAATCTGTTAGCAAGAAGCAAAAATTCAAGGAAGAAAGAAAAAAAGTCCTGAAGTGCTGTTACCTGACATAATTATGGAAGGTGACTCCCCTTCCAAGCACTAATATCCTTTCCACCTCCTCCCCATCTTCCACTTGTGCCATCAAGGCTCCCCATCACATGTAAGGATGAATTAAATTGTCTTTCTTATATAAAATAAGCATAACACTCATTTATACCACATAAATGATATGTAAGTGTTTGGGAGTGGCAACACACTGCATTGTCACTGTCATCACCATCCCCCCATCCCCCGAGCACTCTCTGCTCTCTGAGGCTTGAGAGAAAATGGCACGAACTGTGTTAGTTGGGATGATTGAGCTAGAAGTCTCCCACCTGGCCTTTATCACTCTATTCATCCCAAAATGGTTTTCATATCATTGGATTTTTGGACTTGTATAATGAAAACAGTCCCTAATTTATTCAGCTAGTATCATTGGTTTTTATGTATGATTTTATGCTCAAATTACTGTTGCAAAAATATAAAAAATAAAAAAAAAAACATCTGCTGTCTGGAAACGGATTAATCCATTTTCCATTGATTCCTATGGGGAAAAGTTTTGGTGTCTGAATATTTCAGATTTTGAACAGCATTCAGGAACAAATGAAGTTTGAAAACCGAGGTTCCACTGTAAATGAAAACAGTATACAGTATGATCTCACATTCCATGTGTTCAGATTTGGAGAGTTTGCATTTGGCAAAATTAGAGCAGCTCTATTCTGCTGCTGTTAAATCTATCAACAGGATTCATACTTTCTATACATGGCATTTATATAATCTGAAGCTGTTCCACATAATTTTTAAAAAGTATTGTTTATATTCTGAAATTATCTCAAAAATATTATATATTCATGATGATATTTCAATAGAATGTTGAAACATCACTAATGCATTCAGATTCATACCAAAATCTACTAAAATTTATCTAGAGTGTTTCAGGAAAAATGTGGTGTTTTCCAAAAAAAATATGGCAATAAGGCAAATGTTAATATCTCTGTCAAATGATGGGGTATGGAGGCCTACATGATAATCCAATACTGCCCTCTACTACACATCACACTGTAACAGTACTGATTTTGCCACCAGCCTTCATCTATTTTTCAACTGGATAATCAACTGACATCCTCAGTTATGAAATATGAAAGCTGCAAAATTATTTATGGCTCTAGAATATATTTGGTACATTTGTAATTTTGAAAACTATAGTATATTTTTACAAAAATTAAGCTTTCTATCCTATTACTATAACACAACTCATTATGTAAGGGGAACATATCACAAATTTTTCAAATATAAATTTAACATATAACTGACTTATCATAATAAGAAATATACATTTATGCTTAACAAAAAACATATTTATACTTAACATACTTGAAAGCTGTATCTTCCACTCCAATCTCCAGCAAGGTCAACTGTGGGCAGTTATCAATTATGAGGTTCAAGATTCCAGCATCAGCATCCTCCTCACTGGTGACTCCTAGGCGTGGCCTCTTGAAATTTGGTGTGCTCACCTGAGGTATTGCAGGTGTTGTGCAGCCCTTCTCTGTGCCACATGTTTCTGAGAAGATGTACATGGTCTGGTCACAGCTTTACCTTGATTTACCAGTACAGTTGACCCTTACTGAGAACAACTTTGAGCACAAAACCTGCGATTGTACATAGGGGTAAAGTATCAAGAAATTTCCTCATTACAGCAAAGATTCACAATTACATGAATCATCTTTAATAGATCCTAAATCCTGACTTCCAATGATCTGATCCATGCTGCATCTGTCATAACATAACCTTACTGTAGGGTTGAGTCAAGGCACTTTGACAGACATGAAATTTGCCTTGCAAAAGCTCAGAAACTGACAAGGTGAGAGAGGATCAAGTGTGCTGTGTAAGTGACATAAAGCTAGCAGATCTTAGTGCAATGAGGCAATTACTTAAACACTTATGAAGTCTAGTCAACTCTTGAGATCTTTAACTGGGAAGTTCCTGAACTGGTATCTGTAGCAAGATTCCTTCACTTGACCAGTCCACCAGGCACACCATTTCTTTACATTTTCCAGTACTTCTCTCTCTCTCTCTCTCTCTCTCTCTCTCATACTATTCAAGACTGTCCTTAATTTTTTCACACCTTGTTTAAAAGAGCAAACACAAGAATAGATAACTTAACAATCCCTTCACAAATCTTTGAACAGCTTATCAACACAATGAAATTCAACTTTGGTAACTAACCGCATGAAATCTCCATAAAATTTATAAAATCATACTAACCACAGAGAATATGTGCTGGTAAAGACAGGTGAGTGAGCTGATGGAGAGTCGAGATAGAGTGAACATATCCTTTCCTTTTCTCCTTTTCTGAATCTGGCATGTGCAGTCTGAGCCACAGTAGTTGCGGAGCTGCTTCACAAATACTTTGGAGTTCCTTGGGAAGAGAGAAGCAGTTGGGTTTAAAGTTCTTTTTAGCAAATAATGCAGCATCAGCAATAATTTTTTTTTACTTATTCTTGAATGATACCAATCATTCTCTCTCTTATATATATATATATATATATATATATATATATATATATATATATATATATATATATATATATATATATATATATATATATCGTGGTACCTCAGGTTACGCCCACCCTGGTAAACAACCAAACTGACTTACGCCTTTTCTGACGCCCAGATTTTGCATTGACATGTGCCTCCAAACCTGATCATTGTCTTCTTGCCTTATATTAAGATCATTCTACCCTGGAAATGCCTCCTGAGCAAGTGAAAAGTTCTATCACATGTGGTAGGAAGATGAAGTGTGATAACCATTGAAAAAAAAAGAAGGAAATCATTGCAAACTATGAGTGGTCTTGATCTTTTTCTTGATGTTACAGGTGGCTTAGGATTACTCCTGAGCCAGGAGTCAACAGAGTTATAGTCCCTGCCCAGTGGATAGCACATTGGAGAGAACGGAAGTATTCGTTTATTAGTGCAGGTGTACAGCTATGCCAAGTGAAAGGCATAAAACAAGGTAAGTCTGTGTATTCATTACTAAGTGGTTTAGTGGTTTAGTGATAAAGGACAAGTTGATTGAAGGAAGCAAGTACAGTGCAGCAAAATGTCTGGGCCTTCACATGCATACAGCGAACAGGGGGAGGGGGAGGTCACACCTCATGGTGTAAGTAGTGCCCATCTGTTTGAGTCACCTGACACACATGACGCAGCGGATGAAACACTCCATCTCTCACCTCAGCGACACCTAGGTTCAACCTTTTGATGAGACCTGTGATGTGAAAGGGCCAGAGAGGCAAACGTGACCTTGGATTTCCAACACTTGGCAGATAATACACCCATTATAAATGAGCTCCCTAAGGTTATGGCAAAGCTGCTGATACTCATGGGAGATGTTGCGGAATCTCTTAAAGATATGAAGTGTGGTCGCTGCAGAGCAAAGAAGCAATGCGTCAGCTCTCCGGCCTCAAATGGCGAGGATGCAAATGCTGGTCAGTACTTAAATGACAAAAGTGACATGGACACACAGAAGATGTGGAAAAGACCTCAGGCCTCATCTAGCAGGGACAGAAACACTAAGTGAACCTCGATCAGCAAGGACAGGAACACCAAATAGGCCTCAAGCAGCAAGGCCAAACACGCCAGGCAGGCCTCAATCAGCGAGGACAGAAACACTGTACATGCCTTGATCAGCAAGGACAGCAACATCAGACTGGTCTCAATCAGCAAGGGCAGAAACACGAAACAGGCCTTGGGCAGCAAGGACAGAAATACAAAATAGGCCTTAGTCAGTGAGGACAGCAATACCAGATTAGCCTCAATCAGTGAGGACAGAAATACAAAATGGGTCTCGGGCAGCGAGGACAGAAATACAAAACGGGCCTCAGTCAGTGGGGACAGAAACAGTAAACATGCCTCATCCAGTGAGGACATTGACACTGAACGGACCTTGATCAGTGAGGACAGAAACACTAAGCTGGTCTCAATCAGCAAGGATAGAAACACCAAATGGACCTTGATCAACAAGGACAGAAACACTAAGCTGGCCTTGGTCAGTGAGGGCAGAAGCACCAAATGGACCTTGATCAGCAAGGACAGAAACACCTCATCTAAAGAGGACATAAAGAGCAAATATACCACATCTAGCATGGACGGAACCACAGGACACAAGAAGAAACCACAGACTAGGAGCACCAAACAGACCTTGATCAGCAAGGGGAGAAACACAGAATGGGCTTCATCGAGCGAGGAGAGGCATGGAGATGGGTCCTCGAGTGACAAGGCTCATTCACTAAACAAAGGTGGAAGGTATGCTAAATGCTTAAAAATGAGGAGTGAACATAGAACATACCACAGCAAACCAAATAGGTTGGAAACACGTCCAGAAGAGGCATGGCTTGAGATGGTATGGCTGATGCATGCTGAACTCCTCAAGCTCCAGGCAGGGAGCCTTTAAGAGGCAGTTCCAGGAATTCTATCTTTACTCATCGGCCTCAGACACATACAAGCTCAATTGGCTGTTCACCAGCTATTCCAAGGAAGTACAAGACATGATAGAGTACTGCATGGCTTTAACAGCAGATCAGGGCCTTGAGGTGGCTTTAAAGATCCTGAATGAAAGGTTTGGTGATGAGAGGATGTATATGAACCAAGCAAGGGGAAACTGTGATGAGAGGGCCCACAATTGGGGAAAACAACTTTCAAGCCCTCTCCACCTTGTGTGGCCAATTGACTTCTTACATCTCCTTCACTGAGAATCTTGGCAAACTGGATGAGATTGACGGTTACAGGGTTACGGGGATGAGGTTACAGGGGAAGTAAAGTAAAAGGTGACAGGTGCCACCTCTGTGGTGACAGTCATGGTCTCCTTGCCTGTTCAATGTTCCGACTCCTGCCTGTGGAGCACCACAAGCGAGTTGTAAAGATCCAAGGAAGATATTCCGTTTGTCTCAGGAAATCTCATATGGCAAAGGATTGCAAGGCTTGGTCTTGTGATATAAATGATTGCAATGGAAGACATTCCCAGTGACTCCATGGACCAGCTTCTGCAGACCAGCCCTGAGGAAACTGCGAACAACATGGAGAAATTAAGAACCTGAGTCTGAGAGATGCCGACCACAAAGAATGACTAGGGCAAGGGAGCTGGATTGCACATATAACAGAAGAAAGAGCAAAGGTGGCTTACCTATCATGCTGGCAGTTCTCACATCGGACAAAGATACCAAATGGAAAGTGACTGTTTATGCACTGCTAGAGTCTGGTAGTACTCGCACCTTGTGCTCAAGGAAGATGGTACAAAAACTGGGGGTTACAGGAGATTAGAGAAAGGACAGTGATCTCCACTCTTGTGCAGATGGAGCAGCTGGAATCCACCTGTGTTACACTCATGGTCACAGGACTACACACTATAAGACTGACAAGGGTCAGTGTCATAGAGTCCTTTCCTGATGGTCTGACAAACACTAGAGGTGAATCCCTTCTGGCTGCTCACTGGCCTCATTTAAGAGGCTTGATGCCTTTAGAGAGACACGGGAAACATAAGAAACAGCTGACAGTGGAGCTATTGATTGGACAAGACGCCCCTACGGCACTAACACAGCTGGAAATCCGGAGAGGCCAAGATGGAGACCCATTTGCAATCAGGACAAAGTTAGGGTGGGCAATAAATGGCCCCTTGGAGGTAACAGAACAAAGAGCTATGAGTTTCAGTACTTCTGTTGAAGAGGCGGCAACAGGTGGTCTCCATGGTCCATTGTCACGGTAGATGATGAAATGATTCTGGGAAATAGAGGACCATAAAGATCTGGAAAGAATGTGGATTTCAATAGAAGACCAACGAGTTTTGGCTTTATGGGAGACAGAACAGGTTAAGATTGGGAACCATCATCAACTACCAATACCCTTTCGGGACGATATACCGTCGATGCCCAACAACATGCAAATGGTTCTCAGACGTCTCATGGGGCTAAGAACACGGCTGAATCATGATGAAGCCCTCAGGAGACATTATGTAAGAGAAATGGAAGAACTAATATCTAAAGGGTATGCTGAGAAAGTTACCCAGGAAAAGGGCCCACTTGGTAAGATGTGGTATCTTCTTCATCACCCAGTGTTCAACCTCAACAAACCAGAAAAAATGCGCATCATTTTTGACTGCTGCCATATTCAAGGGAGCCACGCTGAATAAGCAAGACATGCAAGGACCTGACATGATCAACTTGCTAGGCATCTTGATCTGCTTTAGGGAAAGGAGAGTGGCTTTGTCTGTGGACATAGAGGCCATGTTCCATCAAGTTCTGGTGGATCCCAGAGATCATAATGTCTTGAGATTCCCTTAGTGGCTACAGGGTGATTCCATGAAGCAGCCCTGCACATATCATATGACGAGGCATCTTTTTGGAGGTTTTGGAATCATGCCTGTGCTACCTTTGCTCTACGTCAGACCCTGAAGGAGGGAGAAGTAATGGCTTGTTAAGCCAAGAGAAGCTTTTATGTTGATAATCTTTTACTCTCCACTAACTCAGCAGATGAGGCAATTCGTTGTGCACAAATTACAGGATTGCTTGGAGCGAAAGGGTTTTCATCTCACCAAGTGGATGTCTAATTCAAAGGTCATGGCTATAATACCTCACCAGGAAAGAAACACCCGAATCAAAGACATTGATCTAACCAGGGACAAATTACCTGGAGACAGAGCACTAAGAGTATTATGGAGCCTGGAGGATGATTGTTTGAAGATTGCAGTGTTCAAGCCCAATAAGCCAAACACAAAGAGGGGTATGTTGAGTACTGTGAGTTCCATATTTGATCCACTGGGCTTCATGGTGCCTTTCACTGTAAGGGTAAAAATGTTGTTCAAAGACAAGGTACAGCGGAAACAAGGGTGGGACCAGAAATTCACAAAGGAGAATGAAGAAAGATGGACAGTATGGCTGAAAGAGCTTGAGGAGATGAACAGCTTTCATAATGAACACTGTATATTCCCCACCTCAATTCAAATGCCTGCTGAGTGTTCAACTTCATCATTTCTGTGATGTGTCATCAAAGGCCTATGCAGTTGTATCATACCTAAGGGTGGTAGATGAGGTCAGACTTGTGCATAACAGCATCATGGCATGCATGAGATTAGCACCAATAAGGATGACTTCCATACCCAGATTGGCCCTATGTGCTGCAGACTTAGCAGTTAGTTCTGATGCAAAACTACAAAGGGATATCTCAATTCCAGTAGCAACATCTGTATTTTGGATGGACATTATGATTGTCCTGCAGTACATATGGAATCATGAGGAGGTTCCATACTTTTGTGGCGTACAGATTAGGAATCATACATAGACTGTCTTCATCCCAACACTGGCGACACATGAGCTCAGAAGACAATCCTGCAGATGATGCTACCAGAGGACTCATGGCATGAGAGTTTCTAGCAGGAGGAAGATGGAAAAGTGGGCCCAACTTCCTGTATCAATTGGAACACTTCTGGCCACCACTACTGAGTCACAGGAGTGACCTAGAAGGAGATCTCAAGGTCAAGAAGGAAGTAACTTCTCTAACAGTAAAAACACAAGAAATCAGTGTAGTTGACAAGCTCTTATTATGGTACTCGTCCTGGTATATCCTGCAGAGGATGGTAGCCTGGCTTCACAGGTTCATGGACTGGATCATGAAAGGCTGCCTCAACCTTTCAAGATCTCAACTTGCTGTAACTGAGTTCCACGCAGCTCAAACTGCTGTTGTCTGCTACGTCCAGCAGATTCATTCCAAAGATGCTATTCAAGCCCTCAAAGTGGGCACCCTGGCAAAGTCCAGCTCCCTTTACCATCTAGAACTGGCACTTGATAACCAGGACATGCTCAGAGTGGGAGGACATTGTGTGGATACAGATGGCAGCGAACCGCCATGTGACCCCAGTGACTTCCCTTATTGTACAAGATACACACGTGTTTCTGGCTAGGCATTCAGGCCAGGAACACACCTTAGCTAGCCTGCAGAGACATTACTGGGTGGTTGCAGGCTGCCCCCTGATTGATTGTATCCAATGGAACTGCTTCACATGCTGCCAAGTCAACAGCAAACCACTGATACAGCACCAAGGCTAGGTGAAACGCATCGCCACAGGCAAGCCCCTGTTCGCTTCCACAGGAGTAGACTGTTTTGGTCCCTTCATTGTTACTTGTTTGTATCATCAGTTGTATTGCCTCACAAGGTTCTGTGAGGCTGGTGGCAAGAGACTGATATGAAGCATGTGTAACACTAAGGAAACTGAATAGAAATTTCTACTCCTTAGAGTAGAAATTAAGGAAACTGAATTCATTATAGTAGTTAAATGCAGTAGTGAAGTTGTGTGAGAGGAACTAGCTGTGGAGAGCTTAGCAGTGGAGAGGTAGTGAGGGTTGTGTTTATGTGGTAAACTTGATGACATGGCACATAGGGTAGATAAGACACAGGGGGATTCTGCTGACTCTAGAGGAATGGGTCATCCAGGATCATATATCTGGTCCAGTGGTCTCACAAGGGAGCAGACTCTGCCCAGTCTTCAGAGAGAGAGGTGCTGTGACTTGCTCTGTTTTCTCCATAAACCCTAGACCTTCAAATGCTGTCCCTCATTGTCATAAGTGTTGTATTGCGGTTAATTAGCTGTCTAAGTAACTGCTACATGTTAAAAAATGCTGAGAATTATTATACATATGTTGCATTTGCATTTCTATTATTCTGAATGCTTGTTAAGGTGTAAACCATTATATATTTTGGTTATTATATTGCACTTTATTATCACAGAATGTTATCTTTTTATGATGCTTATGTGCCTTAATTGCATGTGAATGTTTTATTGTATTTCAATACTCCTCGTGCGAGTAAATGACTGGGTCGTTTGTCATCCTGATCCTTTATAGGCGTGATGGTGTCTACAGAGAGAGAGAGAGAGAGAGAGAGAGAGAGAGAGAGAGAGAGAGAGAGAGAGAGAGAGAGAGAGAGAGAGAGAGAGAGAGAGAGAGAGAGAGAGAGAGAGAGAGAGAGAGAGAGAGAGAGAGAGAGAGAGCATGTATCATAACTTTGATATTACTTAATGACTTTTATGTTTCAGATACCTCATATTACTACCATTCTATTTGGTTGCAATGTAAGTGATATCAGAGAAAATTATTTTTTTTATGTTTTTCTCTGGAAAGGATTAATCAATTTCCCATTATTTCAATCTTGTACTCAAATCAGGTTGCAACTTGGGTTATGGAATGGATTAAGGAGGTAACCCGAGGTATCACTGTACATATATATACTCCCTTTCTGAGTTTTGTACATGCTTTCTTCCCAAGTTATAGCAATAAACTTTAGGATCGCAAAACTTGAGGTACTGAAAACACTGAAAAGCGTTGATTCATCCAGCCCATGAAGCTGACATTTTTTCCCCATTTTACTCCCTTATCTAAAAATACAGTACCCATACCTGTGTGTGTGTGTGTGTGTGTGTGTGTGTGTGTGTGTGTGTGTGTGTGTGTGTGTGTGTGTGTGTGTGTGTGTGTGTGTGTGTGTGTGTGTGTGTGTGTGCGTGCGTGTGTTTTGTCCTCATATCTGGTATGATGTGGCAGCAGCACTGTGCCCATACAGTACCATCCATGGAGGTATTAAACCTATTAAAATTCTCTGGTACCATCACATCTAAAACCATATGTACTATTTACTTAGTTGTATTGTACAGGGCATGACCCAAAGCTCATTTTTCCTGTCTCCATAATCATATTCATCCAGTTTCTCTTTAAACATGTGTACAGTGTTTATCATAATCACCTCTTCCTTCAAATCATTCCAGATTTCAAAAGTTCATAACAGGAAACTGTATTTCTTGATGTCACTCAAACATCCACTCTTCTTTATTTTCTTCCCATGTCCCCTATTCTATCGCTCTCCCTCCTCCATCTGTGGTACCAAGTGTTTTCTGTCTATTTTTTTCTATATTGTTTACAAATTTGTACATTGTTATCATGTCTCCTCTTTCTCTTCTTGCTTGTAGTGATGGTAATCCAATTTCTTCATGTCTTTCTTCATAGCTTAAGTCTTTCAATTCTGATACCATCTTTGTTGCTATCCTCTGTATTCTTTCCAGTTTCCATATATCTTTTTTTCTATATGAAGCCCAAACTACTGCTGCATATTCTAATTCATATTGTATCATGCTTGTTATAATTTTCTTCATCATTTCTTCATCTAAATAGTTAAATGTCACCCTAATGTTTGTTATTGTAGAGCTGAATATCCTGTTTATGTCTTTTAGGTGATAGTGTGTCTTGAATCATTACTCCCAAATCTTTTTCTTCATTAGTTTTCATTACTATTTCTCTTCCCATTTTGTAATTCTACAAAGGTATCTTATTTACTTTTTCCTATTTCCAATATGTGGCATTTTCTGGCATTAAATTCTAGTTTTCATCTTTGGCTCCATGCATGCATCTTGTCAATATCCTTTTGTAGCTCCTTTTATTATTTTTATTATTTTATTTTAATATGTAACCTCTTTTACTATTTTAATTATTTTTGCATCATCAGCAAACAGGTTTATATAACTATTTAGATCCTCTGTCATATCATTAACATATATTTGAAACATAATAGGTGCCAACACAGATCCTTTCAGTTGTCACTCTGTGCCAACTTGAATTAGTGTCTCTAATCACTGTTTTCATTTCCCTCCCTTGTAAATAATCTTCCATCCATCTCAATGTTGCTCCCTTTAGTCCTCCATTCTCTAGCTCCCACATGAGGCTTTTGTGGGGAACTTTATCGAATGTTTTTTTTGAGATCTAGGTATACTGCATCAATCCATCCGTCCCTCTCTTGCACTCTATCTATTACTCTCATATAAAAGCTCAGTAGGTTTGTGACAAAGGATCTCTTCTTCCCGACTCCAAATCTCTTTTCTGTAATTATCTATTTTATCTTATAAATATTACACCATCTATCTTTAATTACTATTTCACAGAGCCTGCTTACAATACTTATTAGTGACACTAGTCTGTAATTTAATGGTTCCATTTTACTTCCCCCTTTGTATATTGGGACTATGTTAGCTCTTTCCCATTCCCTTGGTACTTTTCCTTCTTTCAATGAGCTATTAGTTATATTCCATATGGGTTCTTCCATTTGTTCTCTGCATTCTTTTAATATCCATCCATTTACACAATCTGGTCCCATAGCTCTTCCAACATCAAGCTCTTCCAGCAGTTTCTTGATTTCTTGTCTCTTTACTTATATCTCCTGTATTCTCTCATTCTGTGTTACCACTTTCGGTGCCACAAAATCGGTTTCCTTTGTAGACACAGAATTGAAAACTCTCATTTCCTAAGCAGTTTCATAAATTATTCCTTTTTCTTTTTAATTTGTTTATACCATCCCTATGTTTTATTTTCCTGTTTATGTATTTGTAGAAAGGTTTGGGTTCTTCCACGCATTTTCTTACTGTCATTTTCAAAGTTTCTTCCTTCTTCTCTTCTTACTTTACTATATTCATTTCTTGCCTTTCTGTATTCTTCTATTCTTCTCTACCATCTACTCAGCTGGCTCATCATTTTCTCCAATGCCCTGTTCTTTTTTCTTTTTTGCTTCTACACACCCATCATTATACCATACATGCTTCCCAATTCTCACTTTATAACTTTTTTTTATGTAGGAGAGACACCAGCCAAGGGCAACAAAAATCTAATAAAAAAAAAAAGAAGGCCCACTGAGATGTCGGTCCCCAAACAGGGACCGAAGTGGTAGTCAAAAATTGAAAGATGACTGTCTTGAAACCTCCCTCTTGAAGGAATTTAAGTAATTGGAAGGTGGAAATACAGCAGGCAGGGAGTTCCTGAAGGATGAATGATTGAGAATACTGGTTAACTCTTGCATTAGAGAGGTGAACAAAATAGGGATGAAAGAAAGAAGAAAGTCTTGTGCAGCGAGACCACAGGAGGAGGGGAGGCATGCAATTAGCAAGATCAGAAGAGCAGTTAGCATGAAAATAGCAGCAGAAGACAGCAAGGTATGCAACATTGTGGCAATGAGAAAGAGGCTGAAGACAGTCAGTTAGAGAAGAGGAGTTGATGAGATAAAAAGCTTTTGATTTCACCTTATCTAAAAGAGCAGTATGAGTGGAATCCCCCCCAGACATGTGAAGCATACTACAGATATGGACATATAAGGCCCTTCTACAGAGTTAGCAGCTGGGAGGGTGAGAAAAACTGGTGGAGATGCCTCAGAATGCCTAACTTCATAGCTGTTTTTGCTAGAGATGAGATGTGAAGTTTCCAGTTTAGGTTATAAGAAAAGGACAGACCGAGGATGTTCAATGTAGAAGAGGGAGACAGTTGAGTGTCACTGAAGAAGAGGGGATAGTTGTCTGGAAGGTTGTGTCAAGTTGATAGATGGAGGAATAAAGTTTTCAAGGCATTGAACAATACCAAGTTTGGTCTGCCCCAATCAGAAATTTTAGAGAGATCAGAAGTCAGGCGTTCTGTGGCTTCCCTGCATGAACAGTTTACTTCCTGAAGGGTTGGACGTCTGTGAAAAGACGTGGAAAAGTGCAGGGTGGTATCATCAGTGTAGGACTGGATAGAAGAAGTTTGATTTAGAAGATCACTGATGAATAATAAGAAGAAAGTGGATGACAGGACAGAACCCTGAGGAACACCACTATTAATAGATTTTGGAGAAGAACAGTGATCGTCTACCACAGCAGCAATAGAACGGTCAAAAAGGAAACTTGAGATGAAGTTACAGAGAGAAGGAAAGAAGCTGTAGGATGGTAGTTTGGAAATCAAAGCTTTGTGCCAGACTCTATCAAAAGCTTTTGATATATCCAAGGCAACAGCAAAAGTTTCAGCAAAATCTCTAAAAGAGGATGACCAAGATTCAGTAAGGAAAGCCAGATCACCTGCAGAGCAGCCTTGACAGAACCCATACTGGCAATCAGATAGAAGGTTGTGAAGTGATAGATGTTTAAGAACCTTCCTGTTGAGGAGAGATCCAAAAACTTTAGAAAGGCAGGAAATTAAAGCAATAGGACATTAGTTTGAGGGATTAGAACAGCCACTCTTTTTAGGAATAGGCTGAATGTAGGCAAACTTCCAGCAAGAAGGAAAGGTGGATGTTGACAGACAGAGTTGAAAGAGTTTGACTAGGCAAGGTGCAAGCATGGAGGCGTAGTTTCGGAGAACAATAAGAGGGACCCGATCAGATCCATAAGCCTTCTGAAGGTTTAGGCCAGCGAGGGGATGGAAAACATCATTGCACAGAATTTTAATAGGTAGCATGAAGTAGTCAGAGGGTGGAGAAGAGAGAGGGACAAGCACTGAATCATCCAAGCTAGAGATTTTAGCAAAGGTCTGAGGGAAGAGTTCAGCTTTAGAGATAGATGTGATAGCAGTGGTGCCATCTGATCGAAATAAAAGAGGGAAAGAAGCGAAGTTAATGGAGATAATTTTGGCTAGATGCCAGAAGTCACGAGGGGGATTAGATCTTGAAAGATTGACACTTTCTATTAGTGAGGGAGTTTTTGGCTACTTGGAGAAAAGACTTGACATGGTTCTGGGCTGAAATATAAAGTGCATGAGATTCTGGTGATGGAAGGCTTAAATACCTTTTGTGGTACTTGGTACAAGTTATTGTACCCCCTCTCTATACTTGCTCAAAAATATCTCATATTTTTCTTGCTCTACTTTACCTTCAAATAGAATTTATTAATTTCTGATAAGTTTCCTTTAGCATAGTTGTGTCTCCCATTTCTGTATTGTTTTTTTTCTGTGCAACACTTTTTCCTCATGTGGTACTATTTCTATTATCAAATAAAATTTATTAATTTCTGATAAGTTTGCTTTAGCATAGTTGTCTCCCATTTCTATATTGTTTTTTCCTGTGCAACACTTTTTCCTCATGTGGTACTATTTCTATTATCACATGATTGCTTCTTGCCAGTGGACTAAAACAATGTATACCTAGTCTACTTTCTGGGGTCTTTGTAAACACTAAGTCCAACTGTGATGGTTCTTCTTCTCTGCATCTCATAGGCTTGTTCACCTATTGTCTCATTGTATTCACCATCATGGTTTGGTTAAGTTCTTTCCTCCATGATCTGTCATTTTCTTTCACTTCCATCTCCTCCCAGTTAATTCCTTTAGTGCTGAAGTTACCTATTAAGAACACTTTGTTACTTTTCCTTATCATTTCCTCTATACTATTTCTTGTGTATATTTGCATGCTTTTAAATTTATTGGTCTCCCATGCATTAATTTTTGGTGGTATGTTTGTCTCAATGATTTTCCTTTTTTCTCTTCCTTTGATCTTAATCACAACACTCAATGTTTCTGTCATTCCATCACCATATTCCACTTCCCTAACAACAATATCCTCTTTTACCAAGATCATCACTCCTCCTCCCTTTCCTTTTCTGCCTCTCCTCCATGTGCTATATCCTTCCTTTGCAAATCCCAACTTTATTTCCTCTTTAAGTTTGGTTTCTATTAAGCATATCACATCTGATTTATTGTTCTTTAAGGTTCCAATAGGCTTGACACCAAACCATCTATGTTAGTATACATAATCTTTAAACTTCTGTTTGGTGATTTTGTGTGGCATCTTTGTGCCACCATTTCCTCACTTTCATATCCACAACTTTCCAGATGAATCTTTTCGCTTGTTCTTGTGTTCTCTTCCTGTTTTATAACTGGGCGTCTACTCTCAATTCTTTCAATTTACTTCTCTCTTCTTCATTCATGTCTCTTTTTATCCATATTTCCTTAATTCCTTAAACTTTTGCCAATTTTCATGTTCTTTGCAAATCATGTTCTGCTGCTGTTTGTGACATGAATCTTATTCTCATTGGTCTTGTTCCATTTCCTTCATACTTTCTGATCCCATAAACTTCTTCAATTTGTTCGATTATCTCCTCTCCTCCCTCTGCCAGTTCTACTATAATTTCCTTAGCCCTTTTCACTTCTTCTTTCCCTCTAGCTATTTTCATAGGCAGATCCAGAGAAAAAAAATGATGTTTTCGAGCCAAAATGTGTTTTGGAGTTTCCTGCCTCAAGAAATCAAGCAATGTTCTGGCAATGTCCTGTAAAAGTTTCAGAGCTCTAAGGCTCATTTAAAGCTTTTAAATGGCATTTAAAAGTCCCGTGTGCTTAGCAGGGATTTAAACGACCGGGCCGCAATGAGTCACGTGCTTCTTACATAGCCCTGGATGATTTATTTTCAATAAAAAAGATCATTCAAAGTTTTGCTAACTGGCGAGGCATGGCAGCTACACTACCAGAGGACAGAGCCTAGGACCTCAGTCAAGGCTTCAAACCTCAGTCGTCCTTGAGATGTCATTGGAAAGGAAGGGTATTGTCTGGTATCCATCGAGTGCACTCCTTCCTGTTATTGATACTCACTTCAGCTCCTTATTCATCATAACAAGGCCATCCAAGCTTCATCAGAAAAGGAAGGAGGGTCTTCTCGAAGCAAAATCAGCTCGGGGCAGACAAAAAAAAAAAAAACACCGAGCAGTCGCACGTGGCATCACCGCCGCAAGCCTCTCAGCTGACGAGTTTATCACCTGAATATCTGTAACTTGCAAAGTTTGTTTTAACTCTTCATTTTCCTCCTTGAGTTTCTTAATTTCTTCACAGTACTTCTTGTTTAAGTTCACCATTTTTGTCACCTCTTCTCTCAGTTCTTTGTTTTCTTTTTCTCTTTCCATCCCTCTCTTTTTCATCTCTAATATATCACTGGATACCTTTTTACATTGTCACCACCCACTTCTCTTTCTTTCTTCCACACCTTTATCATCACTGTTAAGCTACATATTTTTTCTCATAATTTCACAGTCTTCTTCAATTTTCCCCACTCATTTATTTGTGTGCACTATGCTGAGGACTTCTTCCTTGAAGCCCTCAAAAATATTCAGGTTCGTGCCAGCCACCATCTTTCCTGTTCATATCACTGACCACTAGTGTTTACCTTGTATCACTTTCTCATTTCTCCCTTTCAGCCATTCCTCTAATAACACTTCCCTTTCCCCACACCTCACACAAGACTCTGTTATGGAGACAGGACTCAAAGTTTGGCCCCCTGCACAATCAAACCTAGGTAGATCCTTGGAGCTGATGTGGATGCATCCAATCAGCTGAGTAGCACGTGCACACATGCGAGTGTATGTGTGTAAGGCCACGGGCCATGGCCAACAAAAATTTTTAAAAAAGAAAGGCTAATTACTATAGAGATGTAAGATAAAATGATAAAAAAACAGAGGATATGTCTTGAAACCTCCCTCTTGAAAGAATTCATGTCATAGGAAGGAGAAAATTCCCATGCAGGGAGTTAAGGACAGACTGAAGATGTTCAGTATAGAAGAGGGAGACAGTTGAGTGTTACTGAAGAAGGAATAGATATCTGGAAGGTTGTGTCAAGTTGACAGATGGAGGAATCAAGTTTTTGAAACATTGTACAATACTAAGTTTGCTCTGTCCCAATCAGAAATTTTAGAGAGATCAGAAGTCAAGCATTTTGTGGCTTCCCTGCATGAGCTGTTTATTTCCTGAAGGGTTGGACGTCTACAAAAGACATGAAGTGCAGGGTGGTATCATCTGCATAGGAGTGGATAGAACAAGAAGTTTGGTTTAGAAGAACATTGATGAATAATAGGAAGACACTGGATGCTAAAATCCCTAAAAAAGTGTGTGTTTTGTCCTCACATCTGGTGTGATGAAGTGCTGTAGCTGTACAGTACTATCATCATATCTAAAACCACATGTGTTTGTATTTACCTAGTTGTGACATATGGTCGTGTTGTTCTGTCTCTATTATCCCAAAATTTATCCAACTTCATCTTGAAATTATGTATCATTGTTGCTTCGACCACTTCTGTCCAACGCATTCCAAACTTCAACAGTTATATATGAAAAACTATGCTTCTTGATGTCCCTTTTGCATATGCCTTTCTTCAATTTCTTCCTGTGCCCTCTCGTGGTTTGCTCATCCCACATTATCAGATCCTCTCTATCAACTTTCTCCAATCCTTTCACCAATCGAAGCACTACAATCAAATCCCCTTTTGTTCTCCTCTGCTCCAAGGACAGGTCCAGTCTTAACAATCTCTCCTCATTAGGGAGGTCTGTCAAACTTGGGACCATTTTGGTTTCAGCTCGTTGTATCCTCTCCAGCTTTTTAATGTCTTTCTTCAGACTTGGTAACCAAACCGATGCTGCACATTCTAACTTTGGACATATCATAGTTACAATAATCTTCATCATATCCTCAACAATGTATGAAAGTGCAAGTCTTATATTCTTAAGAAGATTTTAAGTTCCCTCACAATTTTGTTAATGTGTCTTTCTGGTGAAATATTATTCATTACTATTACACCAAGATCTTTCTCAGTGTTCTTTTTCTGGATTTTTGCTTCTCCCAGCTTATAAGTTCCAACAGGTCTATTTTTGCTTTTTTCCAAACTCCAATGCACTACATTTTCTTGCATTAAACTCCATTTTCCATTTTTAACTCCATTCATATATTATCTTATTCAAGTCCTCTTGGAGCAGGTCACAGTCCTCCTTATTCTTCACTTCCTTCATGATCTTCACACCATCAGCAAACAGACTTGTATAGCCTCCTATCTCTTCAACCACATCATTTATGTATACAGCAAACATAATCAGAGCTATGACTAATCCCCGTGGAAATCCACTGTAAACATTTTTGAATGGAGATGTTTTGTCTCTCATAACTGTCCTCATCTCTCCATCCTTTAGGAAGTCCTCCATCCATGCCAATAATTTTCCTCTCACACTGCCCACTTCCCTGAATTCCACACTAGTCTCTTGTGGGAAACTTTGTAGAAGTCTTTCTCCAGATTTAAATAAACGTAATCCACTATCTATCTCTTTCTTGTATTATATCAATAACTCTTGAATAGAAGTGCACCAAGTTAGTTGAACATGAGTGTCCTTTTTGAAAACCCAAATTGTTTGTCATTTATTATGTCTTTGCTCTCCAGATATTCTGCCCATTTGTCTTTAACTGCCCTTTCACTGACCTTAGCCACCACACTTGTCAATGAGACAGGTATTTAATTCATTGGATCCTCTCTCTTGCCTCCTTTGTATATTGGAACAATATTTGCTCTCTTCCAGTCTTCCTTCAAGAGGGAGGTTTCAAGACACTTATCCACCAATTTTTGACCACTGCTTTGACCCTTTTATGGGACTGGCATTTCAGTGGGCTTTTATTAGATTTTTGTTGCCCTTGGCCAGTATCCTTCCTACATAAAAAAAAAAAAAGGGACTCTACTCTTACTATTTCACAAAGCTTGCTTACAATACTTGTTAGTGACACCAGTCTATAATTTAATGGTCCCATTTTATTTCCCCCTTTGTATAGTGACACTAGGTTAGCTCTTTTCCATTCCCCTGGTACTTTTCCTTCACTCAACAAGCTGTTAATTATATCCCAAATGGGTGCTTTCATTTGTTCTCTACATTCTTTTAATATCCATCCATTTACTCAATCTGGTCCCATAGCTTTTCCAACATCCAGCTCTTCCAGCAGTTTCTTGATTTCTTATCTCTTTACTTGTGTCTCCTGTATTCCCTCATTCTGTGATACCACTTTCAGTGCTACAAATTTGTTTTCCTTTGTAAACACAGATTGAAAACTCTCATTCATTAGTTCATGGGAGATTAGTTTCATAAATTCTTCCTTTTCTTTTTAACTTGTTTATGCCATCCCTACGTTTTATTTTCCTGTTTATGTATCTGTAGAAGAGAATGGGCTTTTCCTTGCATTTCATTTTCTTATTATGTCACCTTCAAAATTTCTTTCTTCTCTTCTTATTTCACTATATTCATTTCTTACCTTTCTGTATTCCTCTCTAGCATTTCTGTTCAGTTGTCTCATCATTTTTTTCCATGCCCTGTCCCTTTTTCTTTTTTGCTTCTGCACACCTGTCATTATACCATTCATGTTTCCCAATTTTCACCTTATAATTTGGCACAAACTGTTGCACCCTCTCTCTATAGTTGCTCAAAAATATCTCATACATTTCTTGCACTACTTTACCTTCAAGCAGCTCTTTCCAGTTAATTTTTCTGTAGAATTTATTAATTTCTGCAAAGTCTGCTTTAGCATAGTTCTGTCTCCCATTTCTGTATTGTTCTTTCCTGTGCAGCACTTTCTCCTCCCATGTACTATTTCTATTATCACATGATCACTTCTTCCTACTGAACTCACACAATGTATACTTGGTCTACTTTCTGGGATTTTTGTAAACACTAAGTCCAACTGTGATGGTTCTTCTTCTCCTCTGCATCTCATAGGCTTGTTCACTCACTGTCTCATTGTATTCACCATCATGGTTTGCATAAGTTCTTCGCTCCATGACTCAACATTTTTTTTTACTTCCATCTCCTCCCAGTTAATTCCTTTAGTGCTGAAGTCACCTACTAAGAGCATTTTGTTACTTTTCCTTATCATTTCCTCTATACTATTTCTTGTTTCTTAGTTACATACATTTAAATTTATCGGTCTCCCATGCATTAATTTTTGGTGGTATGTATGTCACAATGATTTTCCTTTTTTCACTTCCTTTGATCTTAACCACAATACTCAATGTTTCTGTCATTCCATCACCATATTCCACTTCCTCAACAACAATATCCTCTTTAACCAATATCATCACTCCTACTCCTCCCTTTCCTTTTCTGTCTCTCCTCCATGTGCTATATCCTTCCTCTGCAAATCCCACCTCTATTTCCTCTTTTAGTTTGGTTTCTGTTAAACATACCACATCTGGTTTATTGTTCTTAAAGTAGTCTTTGAGTTCCAATAGGGTTGACACAAACCATCTATATTAGATGTGTGTGTGTGTGTGTGTGTGTGTGTGTGTGTGTGTGTGTGTGTGTGTGTGTGTGTGTGTGTGTGTGTGTGTGTGTGTGTGTGTGAGAGAGAGAGAGAGAGAGAGAGAGAGAGAGAGAGAGAGAGAGAGAGAGAGAGAGAGAGAGAGAGAGAGAGAGAGAGAGAGAGAGAGAGAGAGAGAGAGAGAGAGAGAGAGAGAGAGAGAGAGAGAGAGAGAGAGAGAGAGAGAGAGAGAGGAGAGAGAGAGAGAGAGAGAATAAGAACTATCCTGAGGATTGCTAAGTTGAAAGAGATTAAATGAGAATGAAAATAGATAGGCGAATAAATGCAAAGTAAATGAATGGAGGAAAAATGAAAAGGAGTAGGGAACAGGAAAAGAGAATACATTAGGATCATGACTAACACGGTTAATATGTACCACAAACATGTCACATTCGGTAAATCCACATTAGGTAAACCAAAAAATAAATAAAGGGATCTATAGAGAAAATTTTAACTAGTTCTAGAGTTTCCCATACTTCAACTATTTTCCACTTAAACCTATACCCGGGTATTCACAATGTAAATAATGACTGTCTTTGTGAATGTAACTTTGTGCATGCAATAAATTACAGTAAATAAGCTGTTAATTGGTTGTTATATGGCACAATAAATAACATTTAGAACTCATTTGGATTCTTCTTCTATACCAGATCATTATTTGTTGGAGCACTCATGAGCTGGCTCAATACTATTGAAAAAACACTTTAGCCATAACACATAGCACTTTTTACAAGAAAATGAAAAAAGAAACACAAAAAGAAAACAAAACAATTTATTCTGAGTCTTCACTCTTCATTTTTTTTTTTTTTTTTGTGTAGGAGGGACACTGGCCAAGGGCAACAAAACTCCAATAAAAAAAGATGCCCACTGAAATGCCAGTCCCATATAAGGGTCCAAAGCGATAGTAAAAAATTGAAGGATAAGTGTCTTCAAACCTCCCTCTTGAAGGAAGTCAAGTCATAGGAAGGTGGAAATACAGAAGCAGGCAGGGAGTTCCAGAATTTACCAGAGAAAGGGATGAATGACTGAGAATACTGGTTAACTCTTGCATTAGAGAGGTGGACAGAATAAGGGGTGAGAGAAAGAAGCAGCAAGGCTGCGGAGGAGGGGAGGCATGCAGTTAGCAAGATCAGAAGAGCAGTTAGCATGAAAATACCGGTAAAAGACAGCTAGAGATGCAACATTGCAGTGATGAGAGAGAGGCTGAAGACAGTCAGTTAGAGGAGAGGAGTTGATGAGGTGAAAAGCTTTTGATTCTACCCTGTCTAGAAGAGCAGTATGAGTGGAACCCCCCCAGACATGTGAAGCATACTCCATACATGGACGGATAAGGGCCTTATACTGAGTTAGCAGATGCAGGGGTGAGAAAAACTGGCAGAGACATCTCAGAATGTTTAACTTCATAGAAGCTGTTTTAGCTACAGATGAGATGTGAAGTTTCCAGTTCAGATTATAAGTAAAGGACAGGCCGAGGATGTTCAGTGTAGAAGAGAGGGACAGTTGAGTGTCATTGAAGAAGAGGGGATAGCTGTCTTGAAAGTTGTGTCGAGTTGATAGATGGAGGAATTGAGTTTTTGAGGCACTGAACAATACCAAGTTTGCTCTGCCCCAATCAGAAATTTTTGAAAGATCAGAAGTCAAGCGTTCTGGGGCTTCCCTGCATGAAATGTTTACTTGCTGAAGGGTTGGACTTCTATGAAAAGACGTGGAAAAGTGCAGGGTGGTATCATTGTAGTGCTGAGATGTAATATTAAGCTAATATAAGTAATATTAGGTTAATATAAGTAGAATTAAGGTAGTATAAGAATTATTGGCAAGATTTAGTCGTTATTACATCATGCATACATCCCCAAGACATATAGACAGATAGACAACATGTTGACGCCCGTGGGAAATGGGTGATCAATTTTTTTTATGAATAAAGGCATTATTTTCATACCAGGTATTACCTTGTGGCTAGAATTTTTCACCTTTGCTACTCAGAGGAACAAATACACCAGGTCATGATATGAGTAAAGTAATGTAAACATTTATCATTTGTGAATTATCTTGAGGAATAATCTGAAAACTATGGAGGTTCGTGGTGTGGGAAGACGCCGGCCCGACTCTCACTTAGAGAGATCTTGGCTTGCTTACACTACAGGTACATTGCTCTAAGTTTGAAGTAATTACTATTCATTCATATTTGTAGATATATTTTATCAGTACATCACTCAGAGAGATCTTGGCTTGCTTACACTACAGGGAAACCAGTAGAGGTAAAGGAAAAGTCTGTCTATGCATCCCTCATGTGTGTGTTTGGTTAGGTATACTTAATAGTGTGAGAACGGAGTGTTTAGTTCACGGATTAAGGTTGTGCAGTACTTCTCGTTATCATACGGGGACATAACCACCTGGTTCAGTTCTCGGAACGCTGATTAGACTGTGTTATACCACGGTTATAGGAAAATGTAATAAGGAGATTGTTTATTCTTATGTAAGCACCAGTGAATTATTTTTCGAGTCACGTGCGTGAATAATACCACCCTCGACTGTATACTCATGTAATACCCAAACACTAATGCCCATTATTATAATTGGTGAATGTGTTAGATGTGTCAAGTGATTAGTTCGGCCAGTATTTACACTACTGTAATGAAATCTTCAGCGGTACTAAAAGGATACTTCATGCTACCTCATGTAATATGAATGACGTGTGAATTAGTATTAACGCTACCACAAGTGAAGGAAAAATAAAGACCATAAATCAGCGAGTGTAGATATTTTCTCACCAACTACTTAGAGAAAAATTTTTAAAAATAAAGAATAAAAAAATAAAAATAATAATAATAATAACCTAGCTTTCGAGTGGCACAGGGCGGGGGAGGGCATTACATCATCACCATAGGAGTGGATAGGACAAGAAGTTTGGTTTAGAGGATCATTAATGAATAATAAGAAGAGAGTGGGTGACAGGACAGGACCCTGAGGAACACCACTGTTAATAGATTTAGAACAGTGACCGTCTACCACAGCAGCAATAGAACGGTCAGAAAGGAAACTTGAGATGAAGTTACAGAGAGAAGGATAGAAGCTGTAGGAGGGTAGTTTGGAAATCAAAGCTTTGTGCCAGACTCTATCAAAAGCTTTTGATATATATATTTTTTTTTTTTATGTAGGAAGGACACTGGCCAAGGGCAACAAAAATCCAATAAAATAAATGCCCCCTGAAATGGCAGTCCCACAAAAAGGTCAAAGCAGTGGTCAAAAATTGATGAATAAGTGTCTTGAAACCTCTCTCTTGAAGGAATTCAACAGCAAAAGTTTCACCAAAATCTCTAAAAGAGGATGACCAAGACTCAGTAAGGAAAGCCAGAAGATCACCAGTAGAGCGGCCTTGACGGAACCCATACTGGCAATCAGATAGAAGGTTGTGAAGTGATAGATGTTTAAGAATCTTCCTGTTGAAGATAGATTCAAAAACTTTAGATAGGCAGGAAATTAAAGCAAAAGGACAGTAGTTTGAGGGATTAAAACAGTCACCCTTTTTAGGAACAGGCTGAATGTAGGCAAACTTCCAGCAAGAAGGAAAAGTAGATGTTGACAGACAGAGCTGAAAGAGTTTGACTAGGCAAGGTGCAAGCACGGAGGCACAGTTTCGGAGAACAATAGGAGGGACCCCATCAGGTCCATAAGCATTCCGAGGGTTTAGGCCCGCAAGGGCATGGAAAACATAATTGCGAAGAATTTTAATAGGTAGCATGAAGTAGTCAGAGGGTGGAAGAGAGGGAGGAACAAGCCCAGAATCATCCAAGGTAGAGTTTTAGCAAAGGTTTGAGCGAAGAGTCCAGCTTTAGAAACAGATGTGATAGCAGCGGTGCCATCTGGATGAAATAAAGGAGGGAAAGAAGAAGAAGCAAAGTTATTGGAGATATTTTTGGCTAGATGCCAGAAGTCACAAGGGGAGTTAGATCTTGAAAGATTTTGACACTTTCTGTTAATGAAGGAGTTTTTGGCTAGTTGGAGAACAGACTTGGCATGGTTCTGGGCAGAAATATAAAGTGCATGAGATTCTGGTGATTGAAGGTTTAAATACATTTTATGGGTCACCTCTCTATCATGTATAGCACGAGAACAAGCTGTATTAAACCAAGGTTTGGAAGGTTTAGGTCGAGATAAAGAGTGAGGAATGTACACCTCCATGCCAGACACTATCACCTCTGCTATGCGCTCAGCACACAAAGACGGGTCTTGGACATGGAAGCAGTAATGATTCCAAGGAAAATCAGAAAAATACCTCCTCAGGTCCCCCCAACTAGCAGAGGCAAAATGCCAGAGGCACCTTCACTTAGGGGGATCCTGAGGAGGGATTGGAGTGATAGGACAAGATACAGATATGAGATTGTGATCGGAGGAGCCCAACGGAGAAGAAAGGATGACAGCATAAGCAGGATTAGAGGTCAGGAAAAGGTCAAGAATGTTGGGCGTATCTGCAAGACAGTCAGGAATACGAGTAGGAATTTGCACCAATTGCTTTAGGTCATGGAGGATAGCAAAGTTGAAGGCTAGTTCACCAGAGTGGTCAGTGAAGGGAGAGGAAAGCCAAAGCTGGTGGTGAACAATGAAGTCTCCAAGAATGGAGATCTCTGCAAAAGGGAAGAGGGTCAGAATGTGCTCCACTTTGGAAGTTATGTAATCAAAGAATTTCTTATAGTCAGAGGAGTTAGGTGAGAGATATACAGCACAGATAAATTCTGTAGTCCTAGCCAGATGGTGGAAAACTCGGAAGATTCAAGAGCGGGGGCACAAGAGCAGGTTAAATTGTTGCGCACATAAATGCAACATCCAGCTTTGGATCAAAAATGAGGATAGAGAAAGTTGGAGGGAACAGAAAAGGGGCTACTGTCAGTTGCCTCAGACACCTGAGTTTCAGTGAGGAAAAGAAGATGAGGTTTAGAAGAGGAGAGGTGGTGTTCTACAAACTGAAAATTAGATCTTAGACCACGAATTTTGCAGAAGTTAATGAAGAAGAAGTTGAGGGGGGTGTCAAGACACTTAGGGTCGTTGACAGAAAGGCAGTTAAACGTGGGGACATTTATGGTCCCTTCCCCAGATGGGGACTCAAGGCTGGTGTAGGAGTCGCCATGATAATTTTAAAATTTTTGAGTGAAGGGTGTGTGTTATTAGGTGCTTGTAGTTTTGTGTAGAGGAAGAGAGTTATCTTTAGAGGGCAGGCTGTGACTGCCCCCTTGTGTTGTGAGACACAAAGGAAAACGTTCAGTGAAGTCACAGATGGGTTTAATGATAAGTTCACAGCATCCCCTGAACAGTGCTTTAGACCTCACTGGGAGTAATTATCGTTTTGGCAGGTGTCTACTATCTCCTCCTGATTGTCTACTGCCTCCTCCCAATCCCTCCAAAATCAAAGGTAGAGACCTGACCTTCGTCTTTTTGATCAGCCAAGATTTGTTCAAGTTCTTCCTCTTCATTGAGGGATGGGGGACTATTTGCTATGGGTGCCTTAAAGTAAGCAGTGAAGAGTGCCTGTTGCCTCTTATTTAAGTGATTCCTATAGAATTCACTATAAGGTTCCAACACTGTATTGATGTGTTTCTGAGCTGCATTCACCCTGGAAATCTCAGGGTCCAGCTCCATAACTTTATCTTTCAGGAGCTCACACAGATCTATATATAAAACTCCCTCACATTTGTGGCAATCAGCTGTTTTGGCTGCTCCCCATGCTCCATCTCTCCATCTTCCTCCAGGAGGCCAGCAGGGTGTCTATGGTGTCCTTGATGGAAAAAGACTTCAAATATTCAGCAATCTTCTTGATTTCCTCAGATGGTACATCAGAAGGATCTAAAGCATAAAGAAAAAAATGTACAAAGACATAAACAAAACATGAAAACAATAGTACAAATAAGTTAGGATCAATACTTAATTGTATGTGTGTGTTGTATTATTCTATAACATTAATATGCATTATTACAAAATTAGGTTACACTGCAATAATGTTAGAATAGTTAACACGAGTAAATTTCTACTTATTTGATAGTGTAAACTTCTGCATTTTCAGTTTCTTACCTGACAAAGCCAGAGCTTCGTCATCATCAGCTGTATCAACGAACTGCTCTGTAGGGATGTCTGCTGCCTTGTTCAGCGACCGGAATGTCCTGCTGTAGTAACTGGCCTTAACAGCTGCTATCAGCTCCTGGCCCATGGGCTGGATGAAGCTGGTGGTGTAGGGTGGCAGGAACTCCACACTGATATTGGGGTGTACCAATAAGCTTAATGGGTCTACCAATAAGCTTGCGTGTCCTGGGGCATTATCTAGCAGCATGAGGCACTTAAAATTCATATTTCTTTTCCTGCAAAAGTCACAGATTTCTGGCACAAATATATTGTCAAACGAATCCAACATCACTGTAGCAGTCATACATGCCTTCTTATTTGCCTGCTAGAACACACCCCACTTATCAAGAAAGATGTTCTTGTAGGCTTGGGGATTTTTTGCAGTGTGCAGCACAAGAGGCTTTAATTTCCAGGAACCAGATACACTGCAGCCAAGCAGTAGAGTTATCCAATTTTTAAACAGGTTCATACCACGTGCGTGGCCTCATTTGAGATGTATGTATTTTTCAGCATTTGCTTCCGGTACAATGCCGTCTCATCTATATTGAACACCTGGTCCTTAGTATAGCCCCCATTTTCCATCATCTCCTTCAAATAGGCAGGATACTGTTGGGCTGCTTCAGTATCAGAGCTCAACTGTTCACCCTGGATCTTCCTGTGGCAGAATTCATGCCTTTTGAAAAAGGCTTGGATCCATCCTCTTGAGGCCCTGAATGGGGAGCTGTAATCTCCATCCTTCTGGCCACCACTTCATAAAACTCCTTGGCCTTGAAGGAGTACATTGCCCTGAAATAAAATCACACACACAATTACCATATGTAAACACTGTTTATAAATATATTGAATAGCTTATATGTACATACGTATGTACATACTAATGTTACTATATATATGTACATACCTAGAGACTACAATGCCTGCTTTCTCCTACTGATGCATGTATAGGGCAAGCAACTTGTCCACCTTCATTAACATGGTGTTGCTTGCTTGTTTCACTTTTTTGGTACTTGCTCCACTGGCCACCTTCAGGCTATCCTGCACTTTCTGCTTGTTGCTTCTGATCATCCTGATCGTTGACTCATTCATCTTAAACTGGGAAGCAATGTCCACAATCTTCCTTCCCTGCTCTAGGACATCCAACACTTCCCCTTTTGCTTCAGGCACAAAGCTTGCCTCTTGCAACAAGGGTCATTGACTGGAAGGTTCAAACACAGCATTGTCCTCCTAACATGGTGTGCAAGACAAAGAAAATCTTGCAAGGTTGGGCTGGCGGTATGGGTGGTATGAATGGCATGGGTGGAAGGGTGGGAGTGAAAGGGAACAAGGGCCCACGACATGACGTCATGGTCTCAGTCATGGTAGATCCCTTGAATGACCACCGCACTGCGTATTGCAAAAAAATGCATTATGTATGACTTGAAATTTTTTATTTGGTTGCATTAGGTAAATTCACACAAGATAAATCCACATTAGGCATAGTCCTAATGTACTTATTTCTCAATACTTCTTTACTCCCTCCAATTCTTCACTCACTCCTCATCCTTGCTGCTTATATTTATTCTTTCTACTTTTCCCCATCTTCCCATCCTCTTCCTTCATCCTTCTTCCACTTCTTTGCCCCATGTACTTTCCTTCTTCAGTTATGTCCATTCCTCCCCTTTCTCCTTTCCTTTCCCTTCCTCTTTCATCTTATCTCAAACTTCCCTCCCTGTCACCTCCCCTCCCCCTATCTGTCAGAGATAAGGGGCAAGGGGGGGAGAGAGAGAGAGAGAGAGAGAGAGAGAGAGAGAGAGAGAGAGAGAGAGAGAGAGAGAGAGAGAGAGAGAGAGAGAGAGAGAGAGAGAGAGAGAGAGAGAGAGAGAGAGAGAGAGAGAGAGAGAGAGAGAGAGAGAGAGAGAGAGAGAGAGAGAGAGAGAGAGAGTGGATGGATGGAGAGAGGGAATGGGGAGGCAAGGGAGAAGAGGACAGAGAATGGGGAGGGAAGGAAGGAAGGGAGAAGGAAAGAGAGGGACAGAGGGAGGGAGGGGAAGAGAGAGAGAGAGAGAGAGAGAGAGAGAGAGAGAGAGAGAGAGAGAGAGAGAGAGAGAGAGAGAGAGAGAGAGAGAGAGAGAGAGAGAGAGAGAGAGAGAGAGAGAGAGAGAGAGAGAGAGAGAGAGAGAGAGAGAGAAATTTTATTATTAGTAACAATATTTGCGTGTGCTTCAACTCCATACCTATAAGCATAGGCTTACAGGCCTAGGCATCTTTACTATGGCTGCATTAGATGCATGGTAATTATTAGATACTTTTTGCAAGAAAAAGTGCAACTTAAGCAGTGGCAAATACAGTAGGTATTTCTGAGCCTTGTAGGATCTGCGGATATTTGCTGTTTGCAGGAGGCTTGGAACATAATCCTTGCAAATAGCAGGGGAATACTATATACTTCCACAATGAGGTACAATGGTTTATCCCTGTCCCTTTGTAATAAAACTGTTCTCTACCCTACATCTGCTCCAAAGTAGATGCAAATGCCAATAAATCGATATGTTTTAGAATGAATGGCTTAATTCTGTTAGAATTCAGTGCACTCACCACATGCTGTCTTGAGAGTTGTATCTGAAGCCCTTTGAGTCTAGGATGGGCATACAATGTAGCCGTCAAGTTTGGAACATCACTAACACCGAGACTGTCATACACAACCTCTGTTACTTGCTTGAGGGGTGACAGATGCTCATGATTCTTCTCTGTCATGATATTTCCTTCAGATTGCAATGTAAGTACCTCCCTGAGATTGCTAGGCTTGGAAGCTAGAAGATAAGACATGGAATTAGTGATATGGTGATCCCATTTAAGGTTTGTAAGCAAAATTGAGGGTCCTATACACTATTCTTGTAATGCAACTATTTAATTTAAATGAATCTGTATCTCATCTATTTTGAGTTGTACATACTTAACTGGTTGCTTCATCACTGAAAAGCAGAATGCTAGTGGATTATGACTATTGAAAAGTTCAAATTGACTTAAAAAGACAATGCAAGTAAAAAAAAATAAAATAAATAAATAAAAAATTATATATATATATATATATATATATATATATATATATATATATATATATATATATATATATATATATATATATATATATATATATATATATATATATATATATATATATATATATAAACAAATAAGTCAACAAGTAAATTAATAAAATTGAAATGCTTATAACAATTTCAATTTCAAGATGATTTTACATGAAATTATGGAACTACTGTAACAAGAAATAGTGTCATGTAATATTTTTTTCCCTATATATAACTTTACAGAAAATAGAAAGGTAAGGAAGAAAGCAGTTCTTTGTAACGAGCTGCAGGAGGTGGATAGCTGTTGCTAACCAAAGTAAAAAGAGACAGTTATACACAATTTGCAAACCAACTGTTGTCTGACAATGATAACTTCATATGAACATCTTTCCTTTCCTCCTTCTTATTCATTATTTCATAACATTATTATCATCTAAAATCTCCATCACATTTCATTTTTTGTTTGTATAAAAACAACATTTACAACCCTCTCTTTGACTTTGTCACATTATCTCAATTATCAATTACCTTTGTGGTCAAATTGATCCTTTCTCCAGTGCAGCTGTAATGCATGATCATTCTATAATACAGTGACAAGGAAATTACATAAGTACCACAATGAGTGAAATAAAATTCAGCTGCAGAAAACAAAAATAAAGTTAGTGTAGAGGGGCCAGTTTCTAAGCAAAAAAACAGACAGACTGCCTAAGTTGTCCAATTAGCTACAAATTAACAAGAACAGCTTAAGATCTAGCTGGAAAATATGAGCGAATAGAATAGTAGAAGAGGAAAGTCTTTAGAAAAGTGAAAGGGCAGGGTGAATGAATAAATAAGGGAGCAATAGTAAAGGGGAAAGTATAAAGAAACAAGAAGAAATTTATTGAAAAGGAAAAGGTGGAGATTATTCTGATGTGACCATCACCTTCCAAGGTAGTCCCACTGGAAGTGAGGCATTAGAGATGGATAAAATAAGTGATCCTACAGTCATATGAGATAAGTAGTGAGAACAAAGTACTTGTGTGATAATGGTTCCATTTTCTATATCAATGTTTCATTCACATTCATTTCTTGTGAATTTCCCACTTGTATCTTAAGATATAAGATGTTTCAATTATCAATGTGCACTGAGGAATGCTTGACAATATGTGTGAACAAAAACAAAGGTAGTATAAACTACACAAGCTCTGTTTATTATCTAGACACAGATTCCAAGATAACAGCAATGTTATTTCCTCTAATAACATTCAACTACTATTCATCTCTATAATGAATTTGGGTTGTTTCTCACTGTGAATTTTAAGTGGAAATCTCAAATATCAACAGATGCAATGTGTCTGTAATGAACTAGGCAAGTGTAATTCAGTATTGTATATTTTTTCTCCTTGAGACATCTTGTACTGGTGTGGGAACACACATCCCACACCCTTGCCACCCACATTCCATGGTGTGCCTTTCCCCTTGGACTTGACAGCCCTGGCAAACCTCACCTTTGTCCCCGACCTGACTCAACCTTCAGCTGATGCCTATCACCACGAGGGAGTGAGGTCAACCCTCACCCTTTGTCTCTGGATGCCAGCCCCAACCATGACCTGAGCTGGCAGGTCCAGCAATCACCCCACTCAGTAGTCCTTGTCCAACCAGCCTTGCTGGCGGATGGGCAGCTCCTGGCAAGTTTTATTAATAAACTGCAGCCGATTTTTACCACTGTGTTTCCTTGACCACCACCTCTACAGAAGTACTAGAAGAAGCTTATATATTTCCTAGTACAATCTCAGAGATCTTTTAAATCATGCATGGTAAGCCAGCTATATACAGATGGTGTTGGTGGTCTCATGGCAAGGGCAAGATGGTAGTGACTCACAAGGAGTGTGCTGTGACTGGAGACCCAGACCAGACCAAATATAGCCACAAAGATCCTATGCTGAGGATGGTGCACATTATGCTTCTGTGTGCATATTCAGAGATATCATGTGATGTTGAAAATAATCACCAGTTATCCACACTACCATCTTTAGTTGTAATGGAACAAGTGATCTTTGTAATATTTTTTGTAAATATACTAATGAGAGATTAAGTTGTGATAAATTCATGCTGTCATAATTATAACACATCGATGGTTGCAGGATATTAAGGTACTTGGCACCTGTTACCTGCAGCAGGGAGCAGTTAGTACCAAGCAGGCATTGTGAGAAGATAGAGGGCTTTACTTCAATAAAGCCACAAGGATTCCAGCTGGTTTCTTTTCTTGACAGCTCCCACATGGCACAGTGACCCTTGAACCTTATATCCAAAGCAACTGCTGCTCAGGTCTAACTCCTCAAGGCTGCCACAGCCTTGCACCTTGACTGCAGCTTCCCTCTGCACGTTGGTCTTCCTCACCCAGGCAGTCAGCCTCCCTCAGCCAACAGGAAACCATCACTTCTCTTCAGGAAAGCTCAGCATCATTATCTACCACACACAAACCAAAACTAGGAAGAACTCTTGCTGGAGCTATGCCAGAGAAATGTGGATTCGAGATGCAGGGTTTAGATTATGGTCACTTAGTGAAAGCCTGGCTACTCTGTGCAAAATGGCCAGATCAAAAGGATGCCTTCTACATTTGCTTGCTTTGTGCTGCCAACCTCCAGTGTGCCCTAGATGCTAACTCATCATGGAACTGTGGCAAAACATGTCACAAGCAGAAACACTAGATGCCACTGCAAAGGTCATCCTACATCCTTTGAATTAGGCAGTGCACTGGTCTGAGGTTTTCGGTTGTGAACAAACCTGTGAATGCATTCTTTGTGCAGTGCTCCCACCAAGCTTTGGACTGTATGTTCCAGTTCCCTCAGTGTGAATGTGATTTCCCAGAGTACATGCTCCTACACAAAGGTATGGTAAGTTTAAGTAATCTTGCCATGAGGAAGGAAGAGTTCCAGCAGTAATTCAGTGATATTGATGCCCTTCAGGGTTTTAGCTGTTCTTTGAGGCAGCACATCATGACGCCATCGCAGATGGGAGAAGTCTGCGTGCTTCTGGTGTATCAGTGATGGTGACATCACCACCCCACAGCCTACAGTTGCCGCCTCGCTCCACACTGCCACCATCTACGTGCCCTGCCATAACCATGGGAGCAGGCACACTCCTGACAAGGCCTCCTGCTCTGCTATGGATCTTTTCTGTATTGCCTGCAGGAAGCATGGATATCTTAGTAAAATGTGCTGGAGTACCAGGAGGTGGGAGGCTGGTAAAACAGTTAGCAGTGTTGTCAATGGTGTTCCCAATATCTCTCCAAAACCTCTCCTGCAAATCATACTGGTCCCAAAGGTGGATAGGCAGGAGTGCACAGTGACAACTGTGGTTGACAAAGGGGCTCAGATGTGTGTCACTGGCCCCACCTTAATGTCATCACTTGGTTTCCAGCCAGCATTGCTACAGCAACAAGTTGGCCTCTAAGACCTTGTCAAGATCCCACTAACCAGCATAGGGTTAGCACCATGCTATCACTGCCCCTGGCAGTTCAACACACTCGTGTTCCTGACCATCTTGGAGATACACCCAACATTCTTGACCTTTTCGCACCCTCTAAGCCTTCTGCTTATGCTGTTACCCTCTCTTCTCTGTTGGGCTCCTCAATCACAATCTCATATCTGTATTTTGTGCTAATGCTCTAATCCCTTCTCAGGATCCTCCTAAACAGAGTTGCCTTTGGTGTTTTGCCTCTGCTAGTTGGGGGGACCTGAGGAGGTATTTTGCTGATTTTCCTTGGAATATGACTACTGCTTCCATGTCAGAAACCCATCTCTGTGTGCTGAGCGAATAACAGAGGTGATAAGTGTCTGGCATGGAGATGTACATTCCTCATTCTTTTCTTGACCTAAACCTTCCAACCCTTGGTTTAAAACAGTCTGTTTTTTTATGCTATACATGATAGAGAGATGGCCCACAAAAGGTACTTGAGCCTTCCATCACCAGAATCTCATGTGCTTTATATTTCTGCCCAGAACCATGCCAAGTCTGTTCAACTAGATAAAAACTCCTTCATTAATAGAAAGTGTCAAAATCTTTTAAGATCTAACTCCCCTCATGACTTCTGGCATCTAGCCAAATTCATCTCCAATAACTCTGCTTCTTCTTCTTTCTCTCTTTTATTTCAATTAGATAGCACTACTGCTATCACATCTATCTCTAAAGCTGAACTCTGCTCAAACCTTTGCTAAAAACTCTAACTTGAATGATTCAGGGCTTGTTTCTCCCTCTCCTCCACCCTCTGACTATTTTATGCTACCTATTAAAATTCTTCGCAATGATGTTTTCCATTCCCTCACTGGCCTAAATCCTTGAAAGGCTTATGGACCTGATGGGGTCCCTCTTATTGTTCTTCAAAACTGCACCTCCATGCTTGCACCTTGCTTAGTCAAACTTTTCAGCTCTGTCTGTTAATATCTACCTTTCCTTCCTGCTGGAAGTTTGCCTACATTCAGCCTGTTCCTAAAAATGGTGACCATTCTAAGCCCTCAAACTAATGTCCTATTGCTTTAATTTCCTGCCTATCTAAAGTTTTTTAATCTATCCTCAACAGGAAGATTCTTAAACATTTATCACTTCACAACCTTCTTTCTGATTGCCAGTATGGATTTTCTTCTGGCTTTCCTTACTGAGTCTTGGCCATCCTCTTTTAGAGATTGTAGTGAAACTTTTGCTGTTGTCTTAGACATATCAAAAGTTGTTGATAGAGTCTGGCACAAAGCTTTAATTTCCAAACTACCTTCCTACGGCTTCTATCCTTCTCTCTGTAAGTTCATCTCAAGCTTCCTTTCTGAACGTTCTATTACTGCTGTGGTAGACAGTCACTGTTCTTCTCCTAAATCTATTAACAGTGGTGTTCTTCAGCGTTCTGTCCTGTCATTGACTCTCTTCCTATTATTCATCAATGATCTAGAAACTTCTTGTCCTATCCACTCCTACACTGATGATACCACCCTGCACTTTTCCAAGTCCCTAAAAAGAGACTTCCAACCCTTCAGAAAGTAAACAGTTCACCCAGGGAAGCCACAGAATGCCCAACTTCTGATCTCTTTAAAATTTCTGATTGAGGCAGAGCAAACTTGGTATTGCTCAATGCCTCAAAAACTATTCTTCTATCTATCAACTCGACACAACCTTCCTGACAATTTTCCCCTGTTCTTCAGTGACACTCAACTGTCTCCCTCTTCTGCATTGAACATCCTTGGTCTGTCCTTTTCTTATAATCTAAACTGGAAACTTCACATCTCATCTCTAGCTGAAACAGCTTCTATGAAGTTATGCATTCTGAGACATCTCCGCCAGTTTTTCTCAACTCCTCAACTGCTAACTCTGTACGAGGGCCTTATCCGTCCATGTATGGTGTGTGCTTCACATATCTTGGGGATTTCCTCTCATCCCGCTCTTTTAGACAGGGTGGAATCAAAAGCTTTTTGTCTCATCAATTCCTCTCCTCTAACTAACTGTCTTCAGCCTCTTTCTCATTGCTGCAATGTTGCATCTCTAGCTATCTTCTACTGCTATTTTCATGCAAACTGCTCTTCTGATCTTGCTAACTGCATGCCTCTCCTCTTCCTGCAGCCTCGCTGCAAAAGACTTTCTCCTTTCTCTCACCCTTATTCTGGCCACTTCCCTAATGCAAGAGTTAACTTGTATTCTTAATCATTCATCCCTTTCTCTGGTAAACTCTGGAACTCCCTGCCCACTTCTGTATTTCCACCTTCCTATGACTTAAATTCCTTCAAGAGGGAGGTTTCAAGACAGTCATCTTCAATTTTTGGCTACCACTTCAGACCCTATTTGTGAGATTTTTTTATATTGAATTTTTGTTGCCCTTGGCTGGTGTCCCTCCTATATAAAAAAAATAAATAAATAAATAAAAGAAAAAAAGAAAAAAAAAACAGGTTCACTTTGTGAAATAAGTGGTGTCTGTACCTGTCATGTACTGCTGGCAGGGGCCTGGGATTGGTGCACAGCAGCTTTCCACTTCTACCATCCACCGTCACTGCCATGGAGGCAGCAAATGTGTTTGACAGCTGTCCCCCGCCAGACACAAATGTGCCATTCTAGCCACTGGAGAACATTCCCCAGCTAGAGCAGTGATTACTGAGGCAGTTCTCATCCACTACATTCAACACCAACAGACACCCCTTCCCTGTCATGGATGGAGCCCCACATCACATACACTTACTTGAGAGTGCACAGCCCTATGCCTACACATGCATGCTGCCTGCAGGAAACACACCACACACTGGCACCATTTAATATGGTGTCCAACATTCCTCCACAATCCTATAAAACTATGGCAGATGCTCACTGGGGATCACACCAGGTCAAACTCAACAAGGAGAGTAGGTACCTCACAACCTTCATCACCCCCTGGGGCTGCTATCAGTATTACAGGATACCCATGGGGCATGGTTCAGCCACAGACCCCTATACAAGGAGGTTCAACAATGCCATTAGGGACTTGCCTCACAAGCACAAATGCATCAACAATATGCTCCTTCATGATGACAGCATTGAAAAGGCCTACTAGTACATGTATGACTTTCTCAAGCTATGCACTAGCAATGGGATCACCCTCAAGCCAGAGAAGTTTCAGTTCTGTCAGCGAGAGGTGGAAATGATGGGGTTTCACCTTGACTAGGAGTCATACAGGCCAATGGAGGATCATCTGTCCACCAGTAGTAACTTCTCCATGCCAGAGCAGCCCTCCATCAATGACATAAGGTCCTGTTATAGGTTTGTTAGTAAACTGGCACCCTTCCTCACCACAGCCCTCATCATGCAATTGCTTCATGACCTTAAGAAGCCTACAGGGAGGAAAGTGTACTAGGATGAGCAGCTGTGGCAGAAGCTAAATCAGGCAAAAGAAGCAATATATCAGATGGCAAGACAGCCTTGATTACTACGACCATACCAGACCCATCACTGTCCTCACTGATTGGAGCAAGGGTCTAAAGGAAAGGATGCTCCAGTACCACTTCATGGTTCATTACCTACCAGGGAAGAGAAACAGTGAGGCAGATTTCCTCTCACAATATCCTGCCTCCAAAACACAGCCTGATGCACAATACAAGCAACAGGAGGATCTAGTGGAGGCAATTGCTGTGACCACTATGGTGGCAGTCCTGGATGTCAAAGAATGCCTCACTCTTGATGAGCATACAGTGCACAAATTATTGCTAGAGGACCCAAAATACCAACTATTAACTCTGTTCCAGATGCTTAAAAAATGTGTGTTATTCAAATACAGCATAGGCCCATGAGTAGTAACTTATTGCCATAGAAATATCAGGCAGGAGTTGATTTTTTCCGGGTGCAACTACAACACACAGACACACACACACATATTTATGCTTGGGGATGGTTGGAAGATAGTACAGAAGAGGTGATGATGTGTGAAGGAAAAATAAATGGGGAGGGTAGGGAAGACAAAGTTATCAGAAAAGAGATCAGTGGGCAGCTGTGTGTTTGTGCACAAGGTGAGTCTCTCTCTCTCTCTCTCTCTCTCTCTCTCTCTCTCTCTCTCTCTCTCTCTCTCTCTACATAAAAAAAGAAGTAATAGACACGCATCCACCACCTGCATTCATCAGTAATTGAGCGTAGGTCTGTGTTGACATTCTACATTGATAAGAAGACCTTCACAGTCACATCAGCACACACACATACACACACACAAGCTGGTGAGGAATATACTAAGTACAGTCCCAGTCAGTTATGAGGAAATACTTAAGATGATGGAAGAACTTGATGTAAATAAAGCAACTAGTCCAGATGGAGTATCAAACTGGAAATTGAAGGAATGTAGAGAACAACTGGCTGATAAAATTCAGTCTAGTGATGACATCACTATCACAGGGAAGAGTACCGAAAGATTGGAGAGCAAATATTACACCAATATTCAAAGCAGGAAATAAGGAAAATCCACTAAATTATAGACCAGTGTCCTTGACTGGCGTTGTAGGAAAACTATGCGAAAGAACAATAAAAGAAAGATGGATGGAACACTTGGAAAGAGATAAAGTTTTGGTAAATTGTCAATATGGATTTAGGAGGCGAAGATCATGCTCCATGAACTTATTGTCCTTTTATTCAAGGGTAATTGATATCGTGCAGGAGAGAAACAGATGGGTGGATGGTGTCTACTTAGACTTGAAGGAAGTGTTTGACAAAGTACCACACCAAAGATTGCTATGGAAGATAAAAAATTATGGAAAAATTGAAGGAAGACTGCTGGAGTGGATGGAGGATTATCTGGATGATAGAGAGATGAGAACAGTAATACAAGACCAGAATTTATCTTGGCTAAAAGTAACTACTGGTGTCCCGCAAGGGTCGGTGTTGGAACTAATAATGTTTGTAATATATGTCAATGACATAAATGAAGAAATAGACAGTTATATGAACTTATTTCCAGATGATGCTAAGCTGATGAGAAGGGTAGAAAATGTAAATGATTGTATGGTACTGCAAGACGATTTAAATAAGATAAATAGATGGAGTAAATCTTGGCAAATGGAATTCAATTTAAGTAAAGTAATGGAGTTTGATAAGAGTAAGAAAAGCATACAATATAATTATGAGATGGATGGCGTGAAGTTACAGAAATCAAAAGAAGAAGTGATTTGGGAGTAACAGTTACTGAAAATTTGACTCCGGACAGAGACATTGATAAAATTACTAGAGATGATTAAGATGCTAAAAAAATATAAATGGCATTCTCATATTTAGATGATGGAATGATAAAATGTTGATTTCCATGATAAGACCAAGATTGGAATATGCGACAGTGATGTGGTTTCCTCATATAAAGAGGAATATCATAAAATTAGAAAGAGTACAAAGAGCAGTCACTAAGATGGTTCTGGAATTGAGTAAGTCGACCTATGAAGAAAGATTAAGAATGTTGGAAATTCCTAAACTTGAAAATAGAAGAGAGAGAGGGGATTTAATAAGCACCTATAGAATGATAAATGGTATGAAAAATGTGAACAAAAAATGTTTTATAAATTAAGATGCACAGAGTACAAGGGGGGACAATAAGAAGCTGAAGAATGTTAACTGTAGAAGAGACATCTAAAGTATAGTTTTCCTCACAGAAGTGTGAACAAATGGAATGAACTCGGTGAAGACGTTGTCAATGCCTTAACTGTCTGTGCTTTTAAGACCAAACTGGATAGATATAGAGATGGGATACTATGAGATTACTCCCCTCCCGTAAACCACAACTAGATAAATAATACTAGGTAAATACACACACACACACACACACACACACACACACACACACACACACACACACACACACACACACACACACATGGCGGCAGCGGAGCTGGCAGGATGTGTTTTCTAGTGCCCTGCATATAGGACAGAATAACACAAATCCCTCATGGTGGAACAAGATATGTTATGAAGACCCTGGAATACCTAAGTGGTAAATAGGGGAGGGGAGAAACAGTACAGTGAGTATAGTTATTCCATCTCCAGGAAAGTTTGGTTTGTTTTTTTGTTTTTGTTTTCTATGTAGGAGGGACACTGGCCAAGGGCAACAAAAATTCAATAAAAAACAAAATGCTCACTGAGATGCCAGTCCCATAAAAGGGTCCAAATAGGTATTCAAAAATTGAAGGATAAATGTCTTGAAACCTCACTCTTGAAGGAATTCAAGTTATAAGAAGGTGGAAATCCAGAAGCAGGCAGGGAGTTCCAGAGTTTACCAGAGAAAGGGATGAATGATTCAGAATACTGGTTAACTCTTGCATTAGAGAGGTGGACAGAATAGGGGTGAGAAAAAGAAGAAAGTCTTGTGCAGCAAGGCCACGGGAGGAGAGGAGGCATGCAGTTAACAAGATCAGAAGAGCAGTTAGCATGAGAATAGCGGTAGAAGACAGCTAGAGATGCAACATTGCGATGATGAGAGAGAGGCTGAAGACAGTCAGTTAGAGGAGAGGAGTGGATGAGATGAAAAGCTTTTGATTCCACCCTGTCTAGAAGAGTGGAATGAGCAGAACCCCCCCCCCCTAAGACATGTGAAGCATACTCCATACATGGACAGATAAGGCCCTTATACAGAGTTAACAGCTGGGGGGGTGAGAAAAACTGGCGGAGACGTCTCAGAATGCCTAACTTCATAGAAGCTGTTTTAGCTAGAGATGAGATGTGAAGTTTCCAGTTCAGATTATAAGTAAAGGACAAACCGAGGATGTTCAGTGTAGAAAAAGGGGACAGTTGAGTGTCATTGAAGAAGAGGGGATAGTTGTCTGGAAAGTTATGTCGAGTTGATAGATGGAGGAATTTAGTTTTTGAGGCTCTAAACAATATCGTTTGCTTTGCCCCTATCAGAAATTTTAGAAAGATCAGAAGTCAAGCATTCTGTGCCTTCCCTGCATGAAATGTTTACTTCCTGAAGGGTTGGACATCTATGAAAAGACATGGAAAAGTGCAGGGTGGTATAATCAGCGTAGGAGTGGATAGGACAAGAAGTTTGGTTTAGGCCAGTGAGGGCATGGAAAATATAATTGCGAAGAATTTTAATAGGTAGCATGAAGTAGTCAAAGGGTGGAGGAGAAAGAGGAACAAGCCCAGAATCATCCAAGGTAGAGTTTTAGCAAAGGTTTGAGCGAAGAGTTCAGCTTTAGAAACAGATGTGATAGCAGCGGTGCCATCTGGTTGGAATAAAGGAGGGAAAGAAGAAAAAGCAAAGTTATTGGAGATATTTTTGGCTAGATGCCAGAAGTCATGAGGAGAGTTAGATCTTGAAAGATTTTGACACTTTCTGTTAATGAGGGAGTTTTTGGCTAGTTGGAGAACAGACTTGGCATGGTTCTGGGCAGAAATATAAAGTGCATGAGATTCTGGTGATGGAAGGCTAAGTACCTTTTGTGAGCCACCTCTCTATCATGTATAGCACGAGGACAAGCTGTGTTGAACCAAGGTTCGGGAGGTTTAGGTCAAGAAAAAGAGTGAGGAATGAACGCCTCCATGCCAGACACTATCACCTCTATTATGCACTCAGCACACAAAGACGGGTCTCTGACATGGAAGCAGTAGTCATTCCAAGGAAAATCAGCAAAATACCTCCTTAGGTCCCCCCAACCAGCAGAGGCAAAACATCAGAGGCACCTTTGCTTAGGGGAATCCTGAGGAGAGATTGGAGCGATAGGACAAGATACAGATATGAGATTGTGATCGGAGAAGCCCAACGGAGAAGAAAGGGTGACAGCATAAGCAGAAGGATTAGAGGTCACGAAAAATGAGAAACAAAACCTGAGACAGAAAGTGGTAAATGTTATTAAAGAAGAGAAAATATTAGTGCGAGACACTGTAGAAAAATATAAACAAGTAACTGTATTTGGTTTAAAGGAAGAGAAAATAGTAAGCAGAATTCAAAGAGAGGAAAAGGAAAAGAACCTGTTGAATAAATTACTGAAAAAAGTAATGGGTTATGGCAGTCAGGTAGTAAAGCAAGTGGAAGAGTTCCATAGAATTGGGAAATATGAATAAGAAAAAATGAGACCCATAAGAATAAGGTTTGCAACACAGGTACAAGCAGAAGAGGTAATTAATGGGTCTTTGAGGTTGTCTGGAGATGAAGAATATAAAAATGTATGAATAAACAGGGATATGGATGAGATTGAAAGGTTGAAGCAAAAGGAGCTGGTAAATGAGGCTAAACAAAAAAGCGAACAATGAATGAAGAAGTTTTCTGGAGAGTAAGAGATATGAGAATAAAGAAATGGTACATCAAACAGTAAGTAAAGTATGTTACACTAATGTAAATGGATTAATGTCAACAAAGATGGAATTAAATGAGTTATTAAACAGAACCACACTGGATGATGCTGTATTATGTGAGACAAAATGGAAAAATAAATGGGGAACTCCTAACATTGGTGATGATGATGATGATGATGATGATGGGAGTGATCGTTATGACTAAAACGTGTGTTAAAGTGGAGAGGGTAATAAAAAGTGAAGACAAGTCTGAAATTCTACAAGTGATGATTAAAAGTGGAAATCAAAGGATAATGAATTATGCAGGAATGTATGTGCCACCTGTGACCAATGCTTGGTGAAAAGAAGAACATGAAGAGATGTTGGTAGATGTGTTAAAAGGTCTTAAAAAGATAGTGATGGAAAGCAGTGATATAGTTATTGTTGGTGATTTTAACTGTAAGGAGATAAATTGGGAAACATTGACAACTACTGGAAGTGAAAACTCATGGAGTAATAGACTGTTAAACTGGGCGGTGGGAAACTTAATGACTCAATGGGTAGATTGTGATACAAGATTTAGTGGAAGAGATAAACCAACAAGACTTGATTTAGTGTTTACCAAGGACATGGAAATTATTGAAACTATACACTATGATAGCCCTCTAGGTAAAAGTGATCATGTGTTGATGGAATTTAAATTGAAAAATGAAAATGTAATCATTGATGAAAATTATAAGGTGAAAAGATTTAAATATGGTTAAGCTGATTTTGAAAAATTAAGAAAGTACTTTGTTGCCCTGAACTGGAAAGACTTTGAAGATGCAGAAGATGCTCTGGAAAAATGGGATGAATTTATAAGAATGTATAATTCTGCTGTGGAGAAATTTGTACCTAGAGGAGCATGATGTAGAAAGTGTAAAGAATGGTTCAATACAAAATGCAAAGAGGCTAGGAATTGTAAGCTAAATGCTTGGAATAGATGGAAGAAAAAAATTGAGACCAGATGGGAGGAATATAATGATGCCAGAAATAAGTACATTGAGTTAATAAGAATGGAAAGAAGAAACTATGAAAGTGATATAATAGATGTGTATAAATGAACCCAAACTGTTCTTTAGACATATTAATGGGAAGATGAAGAAGAAGGAAGGTGTATCAAGATTGAAAGTTGAAGGAAAAATCTATGAGGATGCACAGGACATGGTGAAGGTTATGAACAATAGTTTCAGACCGGTATTTACTGTAGAAGGGGTGTTTAATGCTGGAAGGGATAAGTTGGTGAGGAATATACTATGTACAGTCCCAGTCAGTTATGAGGAAATACTTAAGATGATGGAAGAACCTGATGTAAATGAAGCAACTGATCCAGATGGAGTATCAAATTGGATATTGAAGGAATGTAGAGAACAACTTACTTATAATATTCACAGTCTAGTGGTGACATCACTATTAAAGGGAAGAGTACCGAAAGAGTGGAAGAGAGCAAATATTACACCAATATTCAAAGGAGGAAATGAGGAAAACCCACTAAATTATAGACCAATGTCCTTGACTAGTGTTGTAGGAAAACTATGCGAAAGAACAATAAAGGAAAGATGGATGGAACACTTGGAAAGAGATAAAGTTTTGGTAAATTGTCAATTTGGATTTAGGAGGGGAAAATCATAATCCATGAACTTATTGTCCTTTTATTCAAGGGTAATAGATATTGTGCAGGAGGGAGATGGATGGGTGGATAGTGTCTACTTAGACTTGAAGAAAGTGTTTGACAAAGTACCACACTGAAGATTGCTATGGAAGATAAAAAAATTATGGAAAAATTGGAGGAAGACTGCTGGAGTGGATGGAGGATTATCTGGATGATAGAGAGATGAGAACAGTAATACAAGTATTTCATCTTGGCTGAAAGTAACTACTGGTGTCCCACAGGGGTCAGTGTTGGAAATTATAATGTTTGTAATATATGTGAATGACATAAATGAAGAAATAGACAGTTATATGAACCTATTTGCAGATGATGCTAAGCTGATGAGAAGGTTAGAAAATGTAAATGACTGTATGGTACTGCAAGATGATTTAAATAAGATAAATAGATGGAGTAAATCTTGGCAAATAGAATTCAATTTAAGTAAATGTAAAGTAATGGAGTTTGGTAAGAGTAAGAAAAGAATACAATATCATTATGAGATGGATGGTGTGAAGTTACAGAAATCAAAAGAGGAAATGGATTTGGAAGTAACAGTTACTGAAAATTTGACTCTGGACAGACACATTGATAAAATTACTGGAGAGAAGATGAATTTGTTAAAAAAAAATAAGAATGGCATTCTCATATTTAGATGAAGGAATGATAAAAAGAAGTTGTTGATTTCCATGATAAGACCAAGATTGGAATATGCAGCAGTGATGTGGTCTCCTCATATGAAGAGGAATATTATAAAATCAGAAAGAATACAAAGAGCAGTCGCTAAGATGGTTCCGGAATTGAGTAAGTAAGTCGACCTATGAAGAGAGATTAAGAATGCTGGAAATTAAGATTAGAGATTAAGAATGCTGGAAGAGAGATTAAGAATGCTTAAAATGGAGAGAGAGAGGGGGGATTTAATAAACATCTATAGAATGATAAATGGTATGGAAAATGTGGACAAAGAATGTTTTATAAATTTAGATACACAGAATACAAGGGGACACAGTAAGAAGTTGAAAAAAGTTAAAGGTAGAAGAGATATCAAAAAATACAGTTTTCCTCAGAGAAGTGTGAACAAATGGAATGAACTCTTGTTCATTCCATTTGTTGTTCAACAACAAACAATGAACCCGTGGTTGTCAAATCCTCCCAACAAAATTGCTTGCAGTTAAAATCTCCTAGCAGTACTACCCTGTCATTCTTTCTCATTATTCTGTTCAAACAATCTCTTGTGTCTTCCAATAGAGTATCATATTCATCTAAATCCCATGAGCTTGCAGGACATATACCACAACAAAGGTCCTTAGACCATTTCCTATCTGTTTTATCTTCACTTCAATCATTTCCTCATTTCTTTCTCAAAAAATAAATAAATAAATAAATAAATTCTTTCACTTGTATCTCTTTCCTTGTCAAGATCATTACTCCACCACCCTGTTTCTTTTTTTTCTATTCTTCAACCACATGTTGTACTTCTCTTCACCAATATTAACTGTAGTAATTTCATCACTTAATTTAGATTCAGTAATTTTCATAATGTCAGGCTTATTTTCTCTTAGGAAATCATTTAACTCTTCTTGTGCTGATAATATCCCATTGATATTGGTATATGCCACCTTTAGCTCTTTCAGCTCCTCTCCACTTTTTTAATTTTGTGTCTACTATTTTCCAATAGAATTTCTTTTTCTCTTCCTTGGTTCATTCTCCATTTTTTCGTTTTGCCTGATTCAACATATCGTTCATCTTCTTTCTTCCCTCTTCACTTTTTTTTTTATCCATATTTGTTTAAAAGTCATCTTTTTTTGACAGTTTCCAGGAACTAGACAGTACTGTTTCAGCCACAATTTGAGATCTAAATCTAACTTTGATTGACCTGTTACCTCCTTCCTCATATTTGCCAATCCTTGTCACTTCTTCAATCTCTTCTACTGTGCTGTCACTTTCTTGACTGACTTTTTATCAAATTTCTCTCTTTCATATTTGATAGGTTTCACTTCATCCTTGATACCAAACACTACTACACACTTTTTTTTTTCTACTGTGTCCTAACTAACTTCTCCCTTTGCTTGATTACTTTCACCATAGAATTTTCCATCTCTTCCTTCAATTGCATTTCCATAATGTCTTTGATATTCATCTTCTCCTCTTCCTGTTTTTTTGTCCAATCCTGTTGCCTTTTATTAATTTCGTTGACATTTTCTGTATTTACATTTACTTTCTTAACACAGTCCTTAACTTTCTCTGCATAACTGCCACAGCTTTTCCTTAATTCACAATTTTCTCTTTCTAGAGAAGCTACCCTAACCATCAATTCATGCTCAGTTTTCCCAAGTATCAGAAGCTTTCTAAACACAGTCATTCTTGGTATTTCTGTTTCTTCTGGTCTAAAACCTTGGAAATCCTTCATATCTGGACTATTCAATACTTTTAACCAACTCTCCATTCTGTCTTCGTCTTCATTGGCCATTTGTTCATACTTATCAGCTGTTCCGCCTTTCACTTGGGTACCACCACCCTCTGCCATTTCTCATTTATTTTATTTTTTTTCTGACTACAGGGCAGGACAGTACATATAGCTTTTTGTGACCACAACTTAGCTCCATACCTTTTTGTAACCACAACTTAGGCCTGGAGTTTGTGTTTATTCCAACTTCTATCCAGTAAAGCTGTATTTCTTCTGGAGCCCTCTCGCAACATGTCTGCTCAAGGCATGCGCCATACGTGTGTATGTATTTACCTAGTTGTGACATATGAGAGAGGAGCTAAGCTCGTACTGTCCCGTCTTCATAACTGTTTTTATCCAACTTTTCCTTAAAGTCATGAATATTTGTTTCACACACCTCTTCCCCTTCCAGTTCATTCCATGCCTCTATGCTTCTACGAGGGAAGCTAAACTTCTTTATGTCTCTTCTGCAGGTGGTTACTTTTAGTTTTCTTCCATGTCCTCTTGTTTCTCTTTCGTTCATTATAAAGAGATGTTCCCTATCTAGTTTATCTAGTTGTTATCTTGTTAATATGTTTTTCTGATGATAAATTCTCTGAGAAAATCACTCCCAGATCTTTTCTCTTATTGTCTTATTTATTGTTTCATTTCCCATCTTATAGTTATAGCTACACCTTCTGTTACTTTTTCCAAATTCCATCCTATTACACTTACCAGAGTTAAATTCCATTTGCCATCTGTTGCTCCACTCCCACACCTTGTCTATATCTCTTTGTAATTCTTCACAATCTTTTGTTCCCTTCACTCTTCTCGTAAGTTTTGCATCGTCAGCAAAAAGACTCGCATAGCTGGATACATTCTCCACCATATAATTTATATACACCACAAACATTGTTGGTGCCAACACTGACCCTTGGGGGACCCCAAGGGCTCCACACTCCACACACAAGGGCTCCACACTGATGGCTGGTCCCTAATTACTGTTCACATCTCTGTTTTTAAGAAAATCGTCCATCCATTTCAGCATTTTTCCATTTACACCACCTATCTTTTCCAGCTTCCACAGCAGTCTATTATGCAGCACTTTTGAGCATTTTTCCATTTACACCACCTTTCTTTTCCAGCTTCCACAGCAGTCTATTATGCAGCACTTTATCGAAAGCTTTTCTTAAATCTAGATAAATACAGTCTGCCCAACCATCTCTCCGCTGTATGATATCAATTACTCTTGAATGATAGCATAATAAATTAGTGACACAAGATCTCCCTTTTCTAAAGCTAAATTGACAAGTTGTGAGAATGTCCTTATCTTTCAAAAACTTGGTCCATTTGTTCTTTATTATCCTTTCACATATTTTTGCAACCACACTCATCAGCAAAACCAGTCTATAATTTAGTAGGGCTTGTGTGTCTCCGCCTTTAAGTATGGGTACAATGTTTGCTCTTTTCCAATCCAGTAGAACTATTCCTTCATTAATAGAGTTACATATGATGGTATGTAATTTATCACTAAGCTAGTTACTGCATTCTTTTATTACCCATCTCAACACTCCATCCAGTCCTGTGGCCTTTCTCACTGCTAACATTTTGATGATTTCTGGAACTATTCCATCATTAATAGAGTTACATATGATGGTATGTAATTTATCACTAAGCTGGTTACTGCATTCTTTTATTACCCATCCTGACACTCCATCTGGTCTTGTGGCCTTTCTAACTTCTAACATTTTGATGATTTCATCAACTTCCTCTTTTGTTACTTGAAATTCCTCTATTTTTCCATTTTCAGGTGTGCACAATGGCCTTATAAATTCCTTTTCCTTTGTAAAAACTTCCTTAAAGGTCTTATTCATCGCTTCTGCCATCTCTTTCGGGTCTTCATAAACCACACCATCTACCATTAGCTTTCCTATACTCACTTTTCTTTTTAGTTTACCATTCACATATCTATAGAAGAGTTTCGACTCATTTTTATACCTATCTATTGTATTTTTTTCAAACTGTCTTTGTTCATCCCTCAGAATCTTCACGTAATCATTCCTTGCTTGTTTGTAATTATTCCACAGGTTAATTCTTTTACTTTTCCTCCATTTATTCCATGTATCCTTTTTCATCCTTCTTGCTGCTTTGCATCTTTTATTAAGCCACTCTTTTTTACCAGCTATTACTGTCTGCTTTTTAGGCACAAACTTTTTTCACCTTCTTGATATATTTTAAGAAATTCATCCCACTTCTCTTGGACCCCTGTAGCTTTATGGAATCTACCCCATCTCTCCTCTTGAAAAAACTTCCTCGTGTTATCAAAGTCTGCCTTACAGTAGTTTAATCTCCCAGCATGGTGTTCTTCATTCCTTTGATTCTGTTTCCTTATTTATATTGAATTCTATGGTAGCGTGGTCACTTTTGGCGAACAGACACCCTGTGTGAACATTCTCAATTCCTTCTGGTTCCTTACTAAATAACAGATCTAGTCTTGATGTTACTCCATCTTTTCCAAATCTTGTATCTCCTTTTATCCATTGAGTTAATATATTATCCATTGCCAGCTGTAATAATTTATTACCCCAAGATGATTCTGTTCCCTCCATGTGCCACTTTTCCCAACACACCTCCTTACAGTTAAAGTCTCCCATCATGATCAATTTATCACCACTTAGCACTTTCTCTGTCCAGTTCACTGTCTTTTATCATTATTTCATATCTTCTACACTGAACATCCTTGGTCTGTCCTTTACTTATAATCTAAATTGGAAACTTCACATCTCATCTCTAGCTAAAACAGCTTCCATGAAGTTAGGCATTCTGAGTCATCTCCACCAGCTTTTCTCACCCCCAGATGCTAACTCTGTACAGGGCCCTTATCCTTGCATGTATGGAGTTTCCTTCACATGTATGGGGATTCCACTCATACCACTCTTTTAGACAGGGTGGAATCAAAAGCTTTTCATCTTATCAACTTTCCTCTAACTGACTGTCTTCAGCCTCTCTCTGATCACCACAATGTTGCATCTCTTGCTATCTTTTTTTTCTTATGTAGGAGGGACACTGGCCAAGGGCAACACAAATCCAATAAAAAAAAAGCCTACTGATATGCTAGTCCCAGAAATGTGTCCAAAGCAGTAGTCAAAAATTGAAGGATGTGTCTTAAAAACTCCCTCTTAAAGGAATTCAAGTCATAGGAAGGTGGAAATACATAAGTAGACAGGATGTTCCAGAGTTTACCAGAGAAAGGGATGAATGACTGAGAATACTGGTTAACTCTTGTGTTAGAGAGGTAGACAGAATAGAAGTGAGAGAAAGAAGAAAGTCTTGTGCAGCGAGGCCACAGGAGGAGGGTATATATGCAGTTAGCAAGATCAGAAAAGCAGTTAGCATGAAAATAGCGAAAGAAGACAGCTAGAGATCCAACATTGCAATGATGAGAGAGAGGCTGAAGACAGTCAGTTAGAGGAGAGGAGTTGATGAGACAAAAAGCTTTTGATTCCACCCTGTCTAGAAGAGTGGAATGAGCAGAACCCCCCCCCCCCAAGACATGTGAAGCATACTCCATACATGGATGGATAAGGCCCTTCTAGAGTTAGCAGCTGGGGAGGTAAGAAAAACTGGCAGAAATGTCTCAGAATGCCTAACTTAATAGAAGCTGTTTTAGCTAGAGATGAGATGTGAAGTTTCCACTTCACATTATAAGTAAAGGACAGACCGAGGATGTTCAGTGTAGAAGAGGGTGACAGTTGAGTGTCACTGAAGAAGAGGGGATAGTTGTCTGGAATGTTGTATCAAGCTGATACATGGAGGAATTGAATTTTGAGGCATTGAATAATACCAAGTTTGCTCTGCCCCAATCAGAAATTTTAGAAAGATCAGAAGTCAGGCGTTCTGTGGCTTCCCTGCATGAAATGTTTATTTCCTGAAGGGTTGGACATCTATGAAAAGACGTGGAAAAGTGCAGGGTGGTATCATCAGCGTAAGAGTGGATAGGACAAGGAGTTAGGTTTAGAAGGTCATTGATGAATAATAAGAGAGTGGGTGACATGACAGAACCCTGTGGAACTCCACTGTTAATAGATTTAGAAGAACAGTGACCGTCTACTACAGCAGGAATAGAACAGTCAGAAAGGAAACTTGAGATGAAGTTACAGAGAGAAGGATAGAAGCTGTAGGAGGGTAGTTTGGAAATCAAAGCTTTGTGCCAGATTCTATCAAAAGCTTTTGATATGTCTAAGGCAACAGCAAAAGTTTCACCAAAATCTCTAGAAGAGGATGACCAAGACTCAGTAAGGAATGCCAGAAGATCACCAGTAGAGCGGCCTTGACAGAACCCATACTAGCGATCAGATAGAAAGTTGTGAAGTGATAGATGTTTAACCCTTTAAAAGTGAATTCTTAAATGTTGACATTCTTACTACGTTTGATATTATAGTCATTATCTTTAGAACCGAAAATACAAGTCTGATAGTATGTCATCAATGATAAAAATGCAATTTGATTTATTATAGCAATTCAAAGTGATACATGAATAAACAGAGGAAATAATAGGCCCTCAAAATTCACCCGCTTTCCAAAAGCGTTAGAAAACAGAGACACGTCGGGGTATAGCGATGGCTCCGGGGAAGAGTAGAGGACAGCAGCGCGCACTGCCACTAGTCTGATGTAGGGTGCTCGCTCTCCATTTGTTGCTTTCTCTCTCTCTCTCTCTCTCTCTCTCTCTCTCTCTCTCTCTCTCTCTCTCTCTCTCTCTCTCTCTCTCTCTATACAAGTGTTCACCTTCCTACATTCCTCTCTTCATTCTCTCCTTCTTTTTTTTGCATCTTGCTCTTCTTCATTCCCCCTTTCCATATCAGATTTCTTCACTCTTTTTGACATCCATATACATATTCCCTCTCACTGATTCCTTCTTTCACTCATGAAATTTCTCTCTCTCTCTAATTCCCGGCTTTATGTAAACATCCAAAATTTGTAGTGTCTGCCTTTACGACCCTAATTTTCTCCTCCACTACCACGCTTTCTGTTATGTACAGGGTGGCTTCTACCCAGCCGGTCATGAAGAGTTGCCAGAGGTCTCCTACTTTTAACAAAAACTTGAGTGAGGGCATTGCTATAATATTTGAAGCTCTCGTGATGGCATGAATAAGTTGCCAGCGATCACTAGAACACAGCTGAAGCGAAGCCCGCTGCAAAAATTCAAAACATACACCGCAAAAATTCATGATTATATGAGTTTTTTTTTTTTTTATCTTTTTATGTAGGAAGGACACTGGCCAAGGGCAACAAAAATCCAATAAAAAAATATGCCCACTGAAATGCCAGTCCCATAAAATGGTCAAAGCAGTGGTCAAAAATTGATGAATAAGTGTCTTGAAACCTCCCTCTTGAAGGAATTCAAGTCATAGGAAGGTGGAAATACAGAAGCAGGCAGTGAGTTCCAGAGTTTACCAGAGAAAGTGATGAATGATTGAGAATACTGGTTAACTCTTGCGTTAGAGAGGTGGACAGAATAGGGGTGAGAGAAAGAAGAAAGTCTTGTGCAGCGAGGCCGCAGATGGAGGGGAGGCATGCAGTTAGCAAGATCAGAAGAGCAGTTAGCATGAAAATAGCGATAGACGACAGCTAGATATGCAACATTGCGGCGGTGAGAGAGAGGCTGAAGACAGTCAGTTAGAGGAGAGGAGTTGATGAGATGAAAAGCTTTTGATTCCACCCTGTCTAGAAGAGCAGTATGAGTGGAATCCCCTCAGACATGTGAAGCATACTCCATACATGGACGGATAAGGCCCTCCTACAGAGTTAGCAGCTGGGGGGGGTGAGAAAAACTGGTGGAGACGTCTCAGAACACCTAACTTCATAGAAGCTGTTTTAGCTAGAGATGAGATGTGAAGTTTCTAGTTCAGATTATAAGTAAAGGACAGACCGAGGATGTTCAGTGTAGAAGAGGGGGACAGTTGAGTGTCATTGAAGAAGAGAGGATAGTTGTCTGGAAGGTTGTGTCGAGTTGATAGATGGAGGAATTGAGTTTTTGAGGCATTGAACAATACCAAGTTTGCTCTGCCCCAATCAGAAATTTTAGAAAGATCAAAAGTCAAGCATTCTGTGGCTTCCCTGCGTGATATGTTTATCTCCTGAAGGGTTGGACGTCTATAAAAAGACGTAGAAAAGTGGAGGGTGGTATCATCACCGTAGGAGTGGACAGGACAAGAAGTTTGGTTTAGAAGATCATTAATGAATAATAAGAAGAGAGTGGGTGACAGGACAGAACCCTGAGGAACACCACTGTTAATAGATTTAGGAGAACAGTGACCATCTACCACAGCAGCAATAGAACGTTCAGAAAAGAAACTTGAGATGAAGTTACAGAGAGAAGGATAGAAACCATAGGAGGGTAGTTTGGAAATCAAAGCTCTGTGCCAGACTCTATCAAAAGCTTTTGATATGTCCAAGGTAACAGCAAAAGTTTCACCAAAATCTCTAAAAGAGGATGACCAAGACTCAGTAAGGAAAACCAGAGGATCACCAGTAGAGCGGCCTTGACGGAACCCATACTGGCGATCAGACAGAAGGTTGTGAAGTGATAGATGTTTAAGAATCTTCCTGTTGAGGATAGATTCAAAAACTTTAGATAGGCAGGAAATTAAAGCAATAGGACGGTAGTTAGAGGGATTAGAACGGTCACCCTTTTTAGGAACAGGTTGAATGTAGGCAAACTTCCAGCAAGAAGGAAAGGTAGATGTTGACAGACAGAGCTGAAAGAGTTTGACTAGGCAAGGTGCAAGCATAGAGGCACAGTTATGGAGAACAATAGGAGGGATCCCATCAGGTACATAAGCCTTCCGAGGGTTTAGGCCAGAGAGGGCAAGGAAAACATCATTACCAAGAATTTTAATAGATAGTATGAAGTAGTCAGGGGGTGGAAGAGAGGGAGAAACAAGCCCAGAATCGTCCAAAGTAGAGTTTTCAGCTAAGGTTTGAGTGAAGAGTTCAACTTTAGATATATACGTGATAGCAGTGGTGCCATCTGGTTGAAATAAAGGGGGGAAAAAAGAAGCAAAGTTATTGGAGATATTTTTGGCTAGAAGCCAGGAGTTATGAGGGGAGTTAGATCTTGAAAGATTTTGACACTTTCTATTAATGAAGAAGATTTTGGCTAGTTGAATAGTTGACTTGGCATGGTTCTGGGCAGAAATATAAAGTGCATGAGATTCTGGTGATGGAAGGCACAAGTACCTTTTGTGGCCCACCTCTTTATCATGTATAGCATGAGAACAAGCTGTGTTGAACCAAGGTTTGGAAGGTTTAGGTCAAGAAAAAGTGAGGGATGTACGCCTCCATGCCAGACACTATCACCTCTGTTATGCACTTGACACACAAAGACGGGTATCTGACACAGATGCAGTAGTCATTCCAAAGAAAATCAGCAAAATACCTCCTCAGGTACCCCCAACTAGCAGAGGCAAAACGCTAGAGGTACCTTTGCTTAGGGGGATCCTGAGGAGGGATTGGAGCAACAGGACAAGATACAGATATGGGATTGTGATCGGAGGAGCCCAACGGAGAAGAGAGGGTAACAGCATAAGCAGGATTAGAGGTCAGGAAAAGGTCAAGAATGTTGGACGTATCTCCAAAACAGTCAGGAATACAAATAGGGTGTTGCACCAATTGCTCTAAGTCATGGGGGATAGCAAAGTTGAAGTCTACTTCACCAGGATGGTCAGTGAAGGGAGAGGAAAGACAAAGCTGGTGGTGAACATTGAAGTCTCTGCAAAAGGGAAGAGAGTTAGAATGTGCTCGACTTTGGAAATTAAGTAATCAAAGAATTTCTTAGTCAGAGGAGTTAGGTGAGAGGTATACAGCACAGATAAATTTAGGTTAAGAATGACTCTGTAGTTGTAACAAGATGAAGTAAAACTCCCCAAACTCCGAGGCTGGTGTAGGAGTTGCCATGATAATTTAAAAATTTTGAGTGAAGAGTGTGTGTGTTATTAGGTGCTTGTAGTTTTGTGTGCAGGAAGAGAGTTGTCTTTAGAAGGCAGGCTGGGACTGCCCCCTTGTGTGATGAGACATAAAGGGAAATGTTCAGTGATGTCACAGCTGGGTTTAATGATAAGTTCATAGCACCCACTGATCCAGTGCTTTAGACCTCACTGGGAGTAATTATCATTTAGGCAGGTGCCTGCTGCCTCCTCCTGCCATGAAGACACGCTTTGCCAGACCTGTGATCCTGGCCCAGAGGCTAGTGGTAGACACGTGGAAAGAAGGGAGTCATGTTTACTTTACATGCACTGTGAAAGATACTGGGAAAGTTTGTCTTTCACACACACACACATTATATATATATATATATATATATATATATATATATATATATATATATATATATATATATATATATATATATATATATATATATATATATATATATATATATATATATTGGAGTACAGCAAACTTGGTATTGTTCATTGCCTCAAAAACTCAATTCCTCCATCTATCAACTCGACACAAAACCAATGTTTGGAAGGTTTAGGTTGAGAAAAAGAGTGAGGAATGTATGCTATTTTCATGTGAACTGCTCCTCTGATCTTGGTAACTGCATGCCTCCCCTCCTCCTGCACCCTTACTGCACTAAACTTTCTTCTCTCTCTCAACCATATTCTGTTCACCTCTTTAATTCTCAATCATTCATCTCTCTTTTTTGGTAAACTCTGGAACTCCCTTCCTGCTTCTGTGCTTTCTCTTTCCTATGACTTGAATTCTTTCAAGAGGGAGGTTTCAACACTTTTAATTTTAATTTTTGATGACCACTTTTGACTCTGTTCAGAGACCAGCACCAGAGTGGGCCTTTTCTCTTATTATATTTTTGTTGCTCTTGGCTGGTGCCCCTCCTACATGAAAGAAAAATGCAAACCTTTTGTTTCACTCTAGATTACTTTTAAATTGCTTATTTAAACCAATTTACATATAATTATAAGGAATAAATAAACAAAGTAAATAAAACACCCTTAGAAAACAATAAAACTCCCAAAAAAAAACAATAAAACCCTATAAAAAACAGTGGGTTGGGTCTTTCTTTAAACCAGGGTTTTTCTAACCCTGTTGAAAATGCCAGAAATTTATGGTGTATCATATACCCACACTCAGTGCCACTGCTGTGAATTTATAGCTGCAACTTAAAAAAATTCTAGCTGTTTCTTAACTGAACTTGAGAAATAACACACTGCATGCACTTCAAATCTTACTCAAGCCTGTGGATGTGTACAGTAAGTAGCCACATGACAAGACACTCCAGAAGCACAATGACTTGTGATTTTTGAGTAATGAATTTGATGTGGGATTGTGCCTGGAGCCTTGCTTCAGGGAATACCACACACTTCTTCACTTCTAAAGTGAATCAGTACTGCTTGTTAAAAAATATTCCCTACCATCTTTACACTATTAAGGATTTTTCAGAACAATAAAAAAATTGGAAAATAGCTGGCAGCATGGGCACCATGTTTAAAATGACCAGCACTGCACAGCTTAAAGGCCAATCCAATAAAACCTATTATATAAAAAAGATTCCTATATATATTAACATATATATATTCTTCCTTGATGGTGGGAGTATGTCGGAAATGTACAATATTTGACAAAATATTATACTAATGTGCTGATGAGCAATTCCTAATATCACACTGTAAATTTAAATATATTACAGGGCACACATTAATTAGTTATGATCTGGGGTCATAAAATACTGGAGCCGCCTAATATAAACAGGCACATACCTGTGATCATGATCAGATCTGCATTCAATACCTGCTTACCAACTCTCTTCTACTCCACTCCAACACACAGACATCTTTAGCTAAGTACCTACAATGTACTCAGGCCTATAGTACAGTTAGGTTACTTAGTGGCACCCATGTCTGCCCAGCCCAAGGTAAATTCATTCACAGTGGAACCTCGGTTCTTGAACTTAATTTGTTCATGAATGTCATTCAAAATCCAAAATGTTTGGAAACCAAAACTATTTTCACAATGAAAATCAATGTAAATGGACTAATCCATTCCCGGACACTCATCTACCTGGTCTTACCAGCTTATGACAGTCGCTCCCACTGCTAAGATAGCTGCTCCACATCTCCAGCTCAGAAATTATTTATCCAGAAAGGATGTACTGAATGACACAGAACTCTTCAGATATTGTTTAGACCACGCAGACATTTTCTTTCTCAATGATCTAGTGAGGGAGGCATTACAGAGTGGCAAAGAGAGGCACAACCGACTCACCGCCAAAATTAATGTGATCATAACACTTAGACATCCTGCTGCTGGAAAAAGCTACTGGGAAAATGCAGCTGAAGTAGTGATGGCATTGTTGGTAATCAAGAGACCCACAGGTGGCTTGGGATTACTGACCCAACCAAACCCTGTTTCTTTACATCAAGGCTCTTGAACAGGATCACATTTACCTTATTTCAAAGACTGAATTACTGTCTTACCCACTGTCTCTCTCCTCCAAATATATCAAACAAAGGAAATATTTATAGAATCTATAAATTAATAATAAACAGCAGTTTTTGCCATGCCTTTTAGTATCTGAAATCAGGTATCTTTGAGAACCGAATTTTGGTGTGGCAGCCAAAGCATTATGAGTTCAAAATTTAGTTTGAAAATTGATTTGTTCAAAAAGGGAGGCGTTTGGTAACCAAGGCTCCACTGTATGATCCAGGATTCTACCAATATTCCTTAGTAACCCAAAACCTCTTCCCTTCCAAAACCCTCAGAGAGATAGCCACCTCACAACTAAGTCAGTACACAAGTCAATCAATAATCACAAATCATACTCACTAAAGATTATGTCCCATCTATTTCTGAATGGAAAATGCTGGTGCAGTTTTGAACAATAGAGAAGCAGCCTGAAGGGAATGTGGCATTGTCTCAAAAACTGATTTACCACATTATTAAGTAATTGCACAGTGAGGCAGAGAAACTTCAAATGACTTAGTCCTTCCTGCATCTCTTCAATCATGTTCATGGGCTGTTGGGAACATTTTGGCCAGTCTATTGACAGCTCCTGCAACTGGAAGAAAAAAGTACTATCAGAAAATGTGCATCTATATCTATATCCATATCTATTTAATAATTTCTTTTAAGGTTATCAATTTTAGTACCAAGACAAATATGCATATGAATCCAAATTAATCCAGTAACATCTATGGAGTTAGTACAATGGAAATCTTTACAAAACTTCTGCAATGAAAATCTTTACACGAATACACAATTTCATTTCCAACCATAGGTTCACCAAATAAAAGTGTGAACTAAAATAAAAATAAACAAAATAATAAATTTAACATGCTCCAAGCAAACACTGGAGACTACAACTCTCTTTATTCCAAAGAATTTAGTAAAAGGGTACCCCACAAACAGCAAAGAAATATGAACCCACTGGCAGGCCAGCAGTAAGCAGGCTGTGCAGCTGCTTGAAGGTTAAGGAAATGCCTCGCAAGTGAAGGGACTTCAAGTTCTTCATTCTGGCAATGGTGTCAAAGGGAGGCCTGAACCAGTAGACAGCATCCATATCTAATCTATGTACCATATAACACCTATTTTTAGGTCTCAGCAAGATCTTCAAGTCTTCTTGGGAGCATGAGTATGCTTGTCGTAAGTCTAAGTGTCTGAAACAGAAAGGGACACATAAAATAATTGGATTCAACAAAGAGCACAAAATTCTCAAAACCAAGTTTCTATAATATGAAGTTCAGTGCCATATTAATCTAGTGTACTACAATTTCACTTTTTATACTGCAGAAGAAAAAGAAAAAAAACTAAATATATATAAAGACTAAACAAAAAACATATCATCACTCCCTAAGGACAGAATAAAAAAGTGTTAGTGTAGGAGCTTCTATCTACATCCTGGAGGAAAATCTAAACTCATTTTGATGTAATAAAGATGTAAAATGAAATTATACAGTAACTGTTCAGGAGGTAAGCAAAAGTTGGACAGATTTTTTGGTACAACAGTGTTACTGGCATCTCTTACATGTTTTTATGGGTGAAAACAGCTGTAAAAGTAATTTAGAATTTTGCTCATTCCTTGCTTTCTTTCTTCCCTTCTGCCAACATAGTCCTCTTCTTCCTCATTATATATCCATACAGGTGCATCATTCAACTTAGTAAAAAACAGTTAACTCTTTGACGGCAAATGACAATATAAAGCTAGTTATTTAAGTCACCCTTCATTATTTCACATAGAAAATAAAGAAATTAGACAGTGAGCAAGTAGGTAGCCAAAAGTTGGAGAGATTTTTGGTACAATAAATGCCTTAATTCATATTGCTAATTTGCTTCCTGACAACTATTGCATGTTTTATGGGTGAAAAAAATTTAAAAGTCATTTAGAATTTTGCTCATTCCTTCCACAAAACTACCTATCCATCATTTACAATTAATGGACTGACTGATTCTCAATTCTTTATTTTATATTCTTGGAAAAAAAAATTTTTGGATCCAACTCTGCCTTACTAGCTACCTTTATGATGTAGTTGTTCTCAGCTGTTTTCATTAACTTCCAAACAATTCAAATCACTTCATTACACTGAGGCATTAAGTCTCCTTGTCCTGCCTTTAATCTGTTATTCATACCCTATTTCCTTGAGTAAAGGTTGATCTCAAGAAAAGATAATATATGGTATACCACATATATAGGATGACAACCTATATGAAGGGCAGCAACATCTAACATCTACCTAACAAAAAATCTATTAACCTTAGAGTGTTATGCTGGCATTGGAATAACAAGTTATAGTATTAAATCACCACATTTTATAGGAATATAAGCACAGAGAGAGAGAGAGAGAGAGAGAGAGAGAGAGAGAGAGAGAGAGAGAGAGAGAGAGAGAGAGAGAGAGAGAGAGAGAGAGAGAGAGAGAGAGAGAGAGAGAGAGAGAGAGAGAGAGAGAGAGAGAGAGAGAATTTTGGTTTATGTTGTGATTTGTATATAAATTATTGTTATATTAAAGGATAATTAAGGTTAATATAGTACAAACTAAGTATTAGTTACTATTATAAATAAATTGGGATATAAATGTGAGTGGTGGGATATAAATGTGAGTGGAAGGCAAAATGCTTTTGTTTCTGACATGGCGAATTGTGAACCAAGCTCAACCCCTTCAGTCGGGAGCAGTCGCCAGTCAGCCGCCTTACAAATAGTGGAGGGCAGGAAGTGATAACTCAGGTATTCAAGGAACTGGCTCCCTGGGGAGCAAGGGGGCAGAACTATTGGAACTGGTTCTGGAACTGGTTCTGCAGGGAATCGGTAGAGAGCGGCTGGTGAATACACAAGTCTCAGAACTGCCAGCTCACTGCTTGGCAATTACCAGGGTGTAGCGGTTCCAGAATTGGTTCAGCGGGGAATCGGCAGAGTGCTGATGAATACCAGTCTCAAAACCACCAGTGTGCTGCTTGGTGGTTATCACGGTGTAGCAGTTCCAGGACTCATCTAGAATACTGGCGGTGATGATTACCAAGTGGTGACTCCCGGTCCCGAGAGACCAAGACTCTGGGTTGGATAGTGAATGGGTGCACCATTTAGTTGATATTTACTCTCATCTCACACGGGATTTGTTCAATATACATGCTTGTGTTTATATCAACTCGCATATTCAGTGGGATATCTAGTGCGGAGGTGTTTCATGTTTGATGTAATTCCATTGCATTTCAGTTTGTCTTTACAGACTTAAGCATATGATACATCAGACAACCGGAACTGACCTAATTCGCTTCGATGTCAATGTTTTGTTAAACTGACTAAGTTTAAGAGTGATAAATGTTCCTCTAACACCGCAAATTTGGATATAATCTCAATATGTGCACCTCTAACGTGCTGCCCTTGAAAAATCTTTGGTGCCTGAAAAATGTTACATTACATTTCAAGACAGGAAGGATTACAAAACAATCAACAATATAAGATATATATATCTATAGAGATAAGGTTTTTATTTACTCATGAAGACAAAGGTCACAGCCTCCCCTTTGCTTGGCAATCTTAACTCTTATAACACATCACCAGAAGTGCACCAATATATATGTACATATGTATGTATATATGTATATATGTATGTGTGTGTGTGTGTGTGTGTGTGTATATATATATATATATATATATATATATATATATATATATATATATATATATATATATATATATATATATATATATATGTATATATATGTATATGTATATATACATGTATATATGTATATGTATATATATATGTATATATATATATATATATATATATATATATATATATATATATATATATATATATATATATATATATATATATATATATATATATATATATATATATATATATCCTATGATATGATGTCATGGGGTATCTACCAATCAAAGAACAAAAAAACATTATGTTTATGGCAACACTAAACAGGTGCCTCCTGTTGGCTAACATGAACAAAATATCTTCATATTATTCAAGCAATTTCTTTGAGTACTAAACGCGAACACTTATTCATATTTTATTGTATTAACCTACTTTGTTCATTAGCAGATATCATTTGCAAGACTTCCTAAATAATGTTAATGATTAGATGCATATTTTAAACACTACATAAATGTTGTATCTACCATCAGTACTCATTTGGAACCATTAAGCCAGAATCAGCTCCAAGACTCGGAACTGGTTCCTAGTGACACCTGGCGGAACAGCCGGAACCAGTTCCAGAACTGGTTCCCACCTCACCCTACTTTCAAGTCATATCTCTGCCACACTATAGTCCTCACTTGTAAATTTCCCTAAGTTGTTAAGAATTTAGAAGCCCAGAAACCTGCACAGCAGCAAATAGTGTCTTTGGTACAAAAACACGACCAACCTTAGAACCAGTAATACCAACCCAGTTGGCCCGAACTACAGCTAAGACTATGTGTTTCTGTGTTAGCTGGGAGATCATATGGTGAGTGTGAAGGTCAGAAAAGTTTCCACATTATCAGAGTTTAGGTGCCCCAAGTGAGGAAGACAGGCTTTGTTGTTGTCAGGTTCAAGAGGCTTCGTGCTTCACGTCGCATGACCCAGACATAATAACACAACCGAAACTCATTCCGCAAATTCATAGATGTGAAATAAGGACCTTTTCCACATCATGGCCCCAGAGTTCAAACATTTGACAATGATCAAAGATCAAAATAGGTTCTAAAATAGCCTCACAAATTAACGTTATTTCTTCTGAGCATCAGTGATTTAATCCAGTAAACCAGGCCTTAGGGACATAACAGAATACATTAAAGGCATAATTAATCAAATAAAAGCCACTGTTCCTCTGAGGTTGTTGTAGTGAAAATAGAACCTGAAAATATCATGACATGTGGCAAGGGATGACATGCACTTGATCTGAATTGATAGAAATATGTGTCTCACTGCATCAGATAATTCATAAACCAAAAACTGATGGATAAGACATTAAGTGCTTTCAGGACAAATAACTAAACTAAGCTCAAACTGGAACAATCAATAACCCATTGAGTTCAGCTGAAACGGGGGTTACAATAAATAAACAGGGGGTGAATAGGCATCTGTTTAAATAACAACTTAAAATTTTATCCACAAACATGTCTATCAAAATTTTATGTAAATCTTTGGCAACAAAACAAGGTTGGCTAACAAGAACTATCAGAGAAGGTAATGAGCTAACAGGCAGTGACCAATTAACCATAGCTAAATTACAAATGGCAATAGAATCAACAAAGGAAAAAATGAAATAGCTACCAGGCTACTTTTAATCAAACAGAACCTAAATCAACAACTGAGGAGGAGGAGGAAGGCTATGAACAATTAATGTTAGACTATGAACAAGAAATAATTTATAGTGAACAGTTAACTAAATCTAAAGAGAAATTAGAGTTATTGAGAAGTAATTCAACTAGCATCATTCCTCCCAATCCTATAGTAAGAGGCCAACCTAACATAACCCTGCCAGCCATAACTTTATCAGAATTTCCAGGAAACATCACGGAATGGCCCTCATTCTGGGATAAATACAAGAGATTAATCCATCAAAGACAAGACATTGCAAAAATAAATAAATTCTCCTACCTAATAAGCCAACTAAAGGGTACTGTCTACCTAAAAGTTTCTGATATAGACATTACTGAAGAAAATTATGACATTGCTATCAAATTGGTCAGGGAGAATTATGATGATAAGGAAAAAATAACCACTAAATTGGTCTACAAAGTCCTAGACTTACCATCCCCTAACCATAATTATAAGGATTTACAACTTTTTAGGATAAATGTAAATAGCATATTAGAATCTCTAAAAACAAATAATAATATTGAGGATGCAGCTTGGTTCATAAACATCATTATACAAAGGAAGCTAAATGTCATTCCAAAGGAAGCTAAATAAGAAAACCCTAGGAAATGTTGTATTTAAAATACTGAAACAGCCACTTCCCATTCAAGGAAATGGATGAATCAGTGCTAGAAATTTGTAAAAATATGAGCAATGATGATGCATCCAAACCAAATAAATCAGATTCTAATAAAAATCACCAAGAATGAGTGAACAAGACTCCACCCTATGAAATGAAAGCAAGTGAATCCAAAACTATGGTCTGACTATTTTGAATTGAGCGTTTAGGTGTTGCCCTTTCCCGGGATTCCCTGGCCTGCGGCACTGCCACACTTATACCAAAACATACCTCGTGTCAGGCACTTCCTACCTCAAAATTAAATGGTGCTGTAATATATATATACAATGTGATGCTCTAAATAAGGCAAGTTAGTGTATATATGTTTTTTTTAATGATTGTTACTGCCAGAGAGAGAGAGAGAGAGAGAGAGAGAGAGAGAGAGAGAGAGAGAGAACACTGAGGATGGTAATAGATGGGATAAGGAGAAGATATTTTGCTGACCTGACGAATTTAGCCTCCGCCCGGTTAATAGAGGTCAGATAGAGACTTCAAAGACTCCACACAAGAAACACATGTAGGGGACAAGCAACTCTGCCCTGCCCTGGGGCAGAAGTAAGTATACTATAGAGGGGAGCGGACATCGTGAATGAGCGTCTCGCATTAAGAGTGATCTCCAATCTACAGGGGTTAAATGACCCGCCAACACGTGAGTGTCTTGACTACAACATACTCAGTGTAACATACCTATATGTCCTGCTTTGTGTAAGAGCGTACAGTAGCACAATTTGTAATCTTATTCTGTAAGACTGATACTGTTAAGCTACCAATGTGTGCAGTAACGTAAATCTATAAACCTATTCCATAAGGCTGAGACTGTTAAGTTATCCTTACATATTTGTCTTTAAGAGAATTTGCTCGTGTCCCCAGGTTTTGACCGATTCAATCAATACATTGAGTCAGCATGAAACGGGTCTTATTTTCCTGCACTGATCACCCAAAGAAAGTGGCGATAACAATGATACTCACATTGTTTTTTTGCAAACCCCTTAATATTTGGCAACATTTCCTCCAGGCATCGTCATATCTCCATGGGTCACCGGGTGAGGTTACATGGTCAGAATGACCATGTTAATCCATGATCATTTTCTCCTACGCTGCCAGCCAGGATAAAAGCCACCTCTCCCGCTCGCTCTCGTCACTTCCACAGGCAAGATAAAGAGCTTATTTACTCAGTAAATAAGTATTTTTTGGAAGAAAAGGCTACTTGACCCCTCGATAGCTGTTGCCTGAACAGCAAAAGCCACCAACATGCTTTGACTTTTATCTCGATGGTGGTGTAGAAAAAGTTGTGACTAAAGAATAAAAATATAACACGATAGTTTAAGGGAATATTATACCTGACAGAAAACCTATCGCATTTAAACAAAACTCACAACAGAGAGAGAGAGAGAGAGAGAAGAGAGAGAAGAGAGAGAGAGAGAGAGAGAGAGAGAGAGAGAGAGAGAGAGAGAGGAGAGAGAGAGAGAGAGAGACGAGAGAGGAGAGAGGGAGAGAGAGAGAGAGAGAGAGAGAGAGTGGGGGGAAGACAGCTTGAATGACTGACAGGCAGATTTTTTTCTCAAATTCTAATAATTCACAGGCAAGTATACATCTCTGATAGAAATGAATTTGCATGAAATGTATATTGTATATGCCGACAGAGAGAGAGAGAGAGAGAGAGAGAGAGAGAGAGAGAGAGAGAGAGAGAGAGAGAGAGAGAGAGAGAGAGAGAGAGAGAGAGAGAGAGAGAGAGAGAGAGAGAGAGAGAGAGAGAGAGAGAGAGAGAGAGAGAGAGAGAGAGAGAGAGAGAGAGAGAGAGAGAGTGGTGTGTGAGGAGCGAGGTTATCAGCGACAAAGGCTCTAATCTGATAACTGGCCCAGTATGAGGTTTGGGTGCACTGCAGAAGGGAGAATCTCTGGAGAGAACAACGACTAATTGCTCAATTCAAAATGGTTAGACCTTAACTATGGCCCACTGAATAAAACTAAGCCAAGTTATGGAGCCAGAGACAATAAGTACCTTCTCAACCACTGTGAATAAGAAAACAGAGGTACCACCCCATACTAACTACAACAAGACCTAAAAAGCCAACATATGTGAAATCTGCGTTTTGTCCTGAACAACATAATTCAGTACTCTGTGGCAATTATAAAGGGGTAGAGGGGAGGGTAAATAGACTTGAAAAATTAGGAAGGTGTACATTATGTTTAAGTGAAGCACACCAAATAAAGGACTATAAAACTAACCTGCATATGTGCCCTATATGTAAGAAAGGTGTACATCATGTTGCTCTATGTGAGGTAATAGGGTATGAAACTAAAATAACCCCCTCACATAATAAGACTAATAATAACTAGCCCATCTCTCCTGCAGCAGTTCCAAAAGCAGAAGTAGACATTAGTAGTCAAATATGACTAATGAAGGCCAAGGTGCTGTTTAACACAGGAGCACAGAAGTCTTATAAGCAAGGAAATTGTAATAGCTTTAAACCTACCAAAAACAGGACAAGCTCAATCAAAAATTTCAGGTTTCCTAACTTATGTATGGGGTGTAACTTATGTAACTTATGTATGGGGTAACCTCTGTTTTCTTATTCACAGTGGTTGAGAAGGTACTTATTGTCTCTGGCTCCATAACTTGGCTTAGTTTTATTCAGTGGGCCATAGTTATGGAGGAGGCAGTAGACACCTGCCGAAAAGATAATTACTCCCGGTGAGTTCTAATGCACTGTTCAGGGGGTGCTGTAAACTTATCATTAAATCCAGCTGTGACCTCACTAAACATTTCTCTTTGTGTCTCACAACACAAGGGGGCAGTAACAGCCTGCCCTCTAAAGACAACTCTCTTCCTCCACACAAAACTACAAGCACCTAATAACACACACACCTTTCACTCAAAAATTTTTTAAATCATCATGGCGACTCCTACACCAGCCTCGGAGTCCCCATCTGGGGAGGGGACCATAAATGTCCCCAGGTCGGACTGCCTTTCTGTCGACAACCCTAAGTGTCTTGACACCCCCCTCAACTTTTCTTCATTAACTTCTGCAACATTCACGGTCTAAGATCTAATTTTCAATCTGTAGAACACCACCTCTCCTCTTCTAAACCTCATCTTCTTTTCCTCACTGAAACTCAGGTGTCTGAGGCAACTGACAGTAGCCACTTTTCTGTTCCCTCCTACTTTCTATCCTCATTTTCGATCCAAAGCTGGATGCTGCGTTTATGTGCGCAATGACTTAACCTGCTCTCATGCCCACGCTCTTGAATCTTCAGAGTTTTCCACCATCTGGCTACGACTACAGAGTCACTCTCATACTAAATTTATCTGTGCTGTATACCACTCACCTAACTCCTCTGACTATAAGAAATTCTTTGACTACTTAACTTCCAAAGTGGAGCACATTCTGACCCTCTTCCCTTCTGCAGAAATCTCCATTCTTGGAGACTTCAATGTTCACCACCAGCTTTGGCTTTCCTCTCCCTTCACTGACCATCCTGGTGAACTAGCTTACAACTTTGCTATCCTCCATGACCTAGAGCAATTGGTGCAACACCCTACTCGTATTCCTGACCGTCTTGGAGATACGCCCAACATTCTTGACCTTTTCCTGACCTCTAATCCTTCTGCTTATGCTGTCACCTTTTCTTCTCCATTGGGCTCCTCCGATCACAATCTCTTATCTGTATCTTGTCCTATCGCTCCAATCCCTCCTCAGGATCCCCCTAAGCGAAGGTGCCTCTGGCATTTTGCCTCTGCAGGTTGCGGGGACCTGAGGAGATATTTTGTTGATTTTCCTTGGAATGACTACTGCTTCCGTGTCAGAGACCCATCTTTGTGTGCTGAGCGCATAACAGAGGTGATAGTGTCTGGCATGGAGGCGTACATTCCTCACTCTTTTTCTCGTCCTAAACCTTCTAAACCTTGGTTTAACAGCTTGTTCTCGTGCTATACATGATAGAGGGGTGGCCCACAAAAGGTACTTAAGCCTTCCATCACCAGAATCTCATGCACTTTATATTTCTGCCCGAAACCATGCCAAGTCTGTTCTCCAACTAGCCAAAAACTCCTTCATTAACAGAAAGTGTCAAAACCTTTCAAGATCTAACTCCCCTTGTGACTTCTGGCATCTAGCCAAATATATCTCCAATAACTTTGCTTCTTCTTCTTTCCTTCCTCTATTTCTACCAGATGGCACCACTGCTATCACATCTATTTCTAAAGCTGAACTCTTCGCTCAAACCTTTGCTAAAAACTCTACCTTGGACGATTCTGGGCTTGTTCCTTCCTCTCCTCCACCTTCTGACTATTTCATGCTACCTATTAAAATTCTTCGCAATGATGTTTTCCATGCCCTCGCTGGCCTAAACCCTTGGAAGGCTTATGGACCTGATGGGGTCCCTCCTCTCCTATTATTCTCCGAAACTGTGCCTCCGTGCTTGCACCTTGCCTAGTCAAACTCTTTCAGCTTTGTCTGTCAACATCTACCTTTCCTTCTTGCTGGAAGTTTGCCTACATTCAACCTGTTCCTAAAAAGGGTGACCGTTCTAATCCCTCAAACTACCATCCTATTGCTTTAATTTCCTGCCTATCTAAAGTTTTTTAATCTATCCTCAACAGGAAGATTCTTAAACATCTGTCACTGCACATCCTTCTATCTGATCGCCAGTATGGGTTCCGTCAAGGCCGCTCTACTGGTGATCTTCTGGCTTTCCTTACTGAGTCTTGGTCATTCTCTTTTGGAGATTTTGGTGAAACTTTTGCTGTTTCCTTGGACATATCAAAAGCTTTTGATAGAGTCTAGCACAAAGCTTTGATTTCCAAACTACCCTCCTATGGCTTCTATCCTTCTCTATGTAACTTCATCTCAAGTTTCATTTTTGACCGTTCTATTGCTGCTGTGGTAGACGGTCGCTGTTGTCCTAAATCTATTAACAGTGGTGTTCCTCAGGGTTCTGTCCTGTCACCCACTCTCTTCTTATTATTCATTAATGATCTTCTAAACCAAACTTCTTGTCCTATCCACTCCTACACTGATGATACCACCCTGTACTTTTCCACGTCTTTTCATAGACGTCCAAGCCTTCAGGAGGTAAACATTTCACGCAGGGAAGCCACAGAATGCTTGACTTCTGATCTTTCTAAAATTTCTGATTGGGGCAGAGCAAACTTGGCATTGTTCAATGCCTCAAAAACTCAATTCCTCCATCTATCAACTCGACACAACCTTCCAGACAACTATCCCCTCTTCTTCAATGACACTCAACTGTCCCCGTCTTCTACACAGAACATCCTTCGTCTGTCCTTTACTTATAATCTGAACTGGAAACTTCACATCTCATATCTAGCTAAAACAGCTTCTATGAAGTAAGGCATTCTGAGACGTCTCCACCAGTTTTTCTCACCCCCCAGCTGCTAACTCTGTACAAGGGCCTTATCCGTCCATGTATGGAGTATGCTTCACATGTCTGGGGGGGTTCCACTCATATTGTTCTTCTAGACAGGGGGAATCAAAAGCTTTTCGTCTCATCAACTCCTCTCCTCTAACTGACTGTCTTCAGCCTCTCTCTCACCACCGCAATGTTGCATCTCTAGCTGTCTTCTACCGCTATTTTCATACTAACTGCTCTTCTGATCTCGCTAACTGCATGCTTCCCCTCCTCCTACGGCTTTGCTGCACAAGACTTTCTTCTTTCTCTCACCCCTATTCTGTCCACCTCTCTAACACAAAAGTTAACCAGTATTCTCAATCATTCATCCCTTTCTCTGGTAAACTCTGGAACTCCCTGCCTGCTTCTGTATTTCCACCTTCCTATGACTTGAATTCCTTCAAGAGGGAGGTTTCAAGACAATTATTCATCAATTTTTGACTACTGCTTTGACCCTTTTATGGGACTGGCATTTCAGTGGGCATTTTTTTTATTGGATTTTTGTTGCCCTTGGCCAGTGTCCTTCCTACATAAAAAAAAAAAAAATAATAATATTAATACCTAAACCTATGACATTAGTAAGACCCATCATAAAATCAGGCAAATTTAAAACAAAGATAACAGCAGTGGTGATCCCAGACATGAACACCAATTTAACCATCAAAAGTTATAAGGAGATTGCTGACTTTCTAAAAGCAAAAGCTATAAAATTAGTAGATCAAAACATAACATCAGATAGAGTGGGTACAATTCAGCTAATAATAGGTTCAGACTATTATGGGAAATTTGTAGGGAAAACATTAAAGAAATATGGTGTTCAAATGCTCACAACAGCTGGCAGTAATCTTATGGTAGGACCACTGTTACCTGTTAAAGATGTACTACCAACTCAAAGAGCCAACCCCATCTTTGTAACACCAATCTAGTCTTTACTAGTGGCCCGAATTGGAGCCCAAATTATCCCTAATGAGCTACCTGACATAATAGAAGAAAGGAATGAACCTATACATAAGTTATGGGACTTGGACACTATGGGAATAAATCCTAACACTTCAAGTATCAAAGAGCAAATGACCCAAGACTACTTTAACCAAACAGCACAATACAAGGACAACCAGTATTGGGTCAGATTGCCTCAGAAAATAAATTCACCATCCTTACCAACCAATTATATCAATACCAAGGGTCAATTAAATAACTTGTGGACTAAACTAAAGAGAAATAAAACCATGCTGGAACAATATGATAATCTTATAGGGAATCAAACTGCAAGTAACTTCATAAAGAGGATAGAGGAACATGTAAATCATAATACTGGCCATTACCTCCCTCATTATGCGATAAAGAAAAACTCTGTCTCTATAAGACTGATTTTCAATTGCAGCTGACAAGCAATCAAGGGAGCAATAGTCTGAATGATTGTTTGTATACAGAATCCAACCTAAATGAAAACCTACCTGATGTGCTGGTGAAATTCCATTTAAAACTCTGCACCCTAGTAGCTAACATCTCAAAAGCATTCCTAAGAATAGACTTAAAGGAAGAAGACAGAGACTTGACAAAATTCTTATGGCCAAGAGATCTGAGAATAGTCCCTTGGATGTGTAAAGGTTTAAATCCGTCATCTTTGGCTCATTTTTGGCAAATTTTTGTTATGTTCGACCTTAAATCATCATTTTAACAAAGCTGGTTGTTCTGAAGATCATGAATTTTATATGGACAACTTACAAATAACAGTGAACACAGAGGAAGTGGTGACTTTATATGAAAACGGAAACAAAAGAACATTTAACCGCTAACATGCCTATGCATTTAGAAAAAGCGACTCAATAATCTTGCAAAACCTTTTAAAGGAATGACTTAATTCAGAATTATCCATAGGATAATGAAAGGTGAAAAGATGAAAGGTGAAAGATGATAGAATAAGTCTACAGCAGCCTTAATACCCTGAACAAAATTTAACTAAAAAATTCTTACTAAGCCAAATCTCTCTCTTATTTGATCCCCTGAGTATAATAAGCCCTATAACAATAAGAGGGAAAATGTTAATACAAGAGGCTTGGAAGGAAAAAATTAGTTAACATACAGTCCTACATAGGTCAATCTAAATCAAAATGACAATGCACAACTTCACATCTGTGACACATCTTCAAAGGCATACGGCAAGCAGCGTACTCAGTCACAGATAATCATAGTGAGTTGATAATGTCAAAGCCACAAGTTGCACTGATGAAAACCCAAACCTCGCCCCAATTAGAATTAATGGCAGTAGAAATGGGTACTCAGTTAGCTAAGTATTAAGTGGAAACAACCACAAAGAATCAGCCTGGGAGTAAAGAGATAAACCCACTCTTTAGGCAATTAGTAATATGGACTGACAGTGAAATCTGCCTTCACTGGATTAATAAAAATTAAAACAAGAATCCATATGTGAAAAATAGGGTGGAAAAAATACTGTCAACAAAAGGGGACCACCATATTCCTACTAAAGAAAATCTGGCAGATCTCATAACCCAGGGGCCAAACTGGCTAACCCAGAAACAAAATTGGCCCATACAAAAATCATAAAAACAGACAGTAGTTAACATAGAAGCAGCTCAACCTCAGGCTAACCATCTGCCTAATCTGGCAACTGACCTAAAGAAATACTCATCTTTCAGTAAAATAATGAATGTAACCAAAAGAGTATTTCAATTCATCACTTAGAAGTCAGGTAAAGCAATGCTATATGACCTAAAATTTTGGATCAAACAGCAATGGCATGAATTCTATGTAGACATCCATAAGGCACTAGGTGAAAGATCCAAAACTAAGATAAAACTAATAAAGAATCTTTGGCTAGATCTGGATGAAGAGCAAATCATAAGGTGCCAGGGTAGAAGAAAATATGTTGAACTACCATATGAGACTCAACATCCTATTCTGCTACCAAAAGCATATATACCTCACCAAACTAATCATAATGGAAGCTCATAAAATAACTTTACATAGGAGAATGGGGGGACACTCTAGCTCAAGTTAGGAAAAATTACTGGATACCTAAAGGACTTCAAATAGTAAAAAACTCCTTGAAGGAGTGTAATATATGCCAACATTATAAGGCAAGACCCTTGACATATCCAGAACCCCCAAGTCTACCTCCAGAAAGAGGAAGCCTAGGTAGACCCTTCGAAGTCATGAGTGTAGATTACACAGGTGCTCTGATAATAACAGGTGAGGGTGACATCCCAAAGAAGGTCTATATATGTTTATTCACTTGTGCCAGGACAAGAGCTATCCATCTAGAAGAGGCTGAAGACCTTAGTTCAGAGACCTTCCTGCAGTTGTTTAGAATCTTTGCAACAAGGCATTCCAGTTCCCGCCTAATCATAAATGATAATGCTACTAACTTCTTAGGAACAGCTCTCTTTATTCAAGAAATTATAAATGATCCAAAGGTGCAACAAATATTAAGCAATAGGCAATGTCATTGGAAGTTCATCACACCAAGGGCACCTTGGCAGAATGGATTCACAGAAAGAATGATAGGGCTAGTCAAAAACTGCCTAAAGACACTACACTGATCTAAATTAAATCTTGAAGAATTAAGAATTGAGACCGGAATCAATAACTGACCTCTAACTTACTTAGATGACACTTCAGTACATCTGGAGGCAATAACACCATCTCATCTTTCATATGGAAGATGAATCATTGTAACAGACAAAAGTAGAATTATGATGAAGATGATGATGATGATGAGAGAGAGAGAGAGAGAGAGAGAGAGAGAGAGAGAGAGAGAGAGAGAGAGAGAGAGAGAGAGAGAGAGAGAGGAACAAAGGAAGAAAGATCATTATAACAGACAATAGTAAGATTACAATGACTCAGAGAGAGAGAGAGAGAGAGAGAGAGAGAGAGAGAGAGAGAGAGAGAGAGAGGAACAAAGGAAGAAAGATCATTATAACAGACAATAGTAAGATTACAATGACTCAGAGAGAGAGAGAGAGAGAGAGAGAGAGAGAGAGAGAGAGAGAGAGAGAGAGAGAGAGAGAGAGAGAGAGAGAGAGAGAGAGAGAGAGAGAGAGAGAGAGAGAGAGAGAGAGAGAGAGAGAGAGAGAGAGAGAGAGAGAGCTCCAAGTTAGGTGAGATTTGTTGTATGTATATGTGTGATGCTGACAGTAGGTAAATGTGACCAATACTTGTCAGTGCACGACGAAACTCAGAGCGATAATGCACAAAACTCAGGATGGTAAGAATTTAGGATTAGACACAAAACTCAGGCAGGTACTGTGTGTATTTGTTGTCATCTCAAATTTAGTAGTGCAAATGTGCTCATTTTGATGTTTTTTTCTATTGTGGAATTTTTTATATTATTTTCTGGTTTCCTGGAAGCAATTAATTTTTTTCCCATAAGTTCTTCAGTCACCATAATGCACATTTGCTATAATGAAAGCTACATTGGAACGAATCATGTTCACCGTCATGTACCTTATTGTACTTTCATTTATATATTTGAGTCTCAAAACAAGAGAAAAATGTTAAATATCTATGTAATTTCTTTGTAATTAATCCCGTTAGGCATGAGGTTACACAAATTTCTCAAAAGCTTCCAGAAAAGTGTATGAACTTAAGGAAGGTTGGGAACCACTGCCCTAATTTGAAGAGGCAAAATTTAGATCTAAAGCTGCAAATGTTGCAGAAGAAATAATTGTGGCAAGTGTTCAGACACACAGATTTATGCTATGAAGAGTGTAAAGGGAAGGAAAAAAAGGTGCATTCATTATCACTGAATATTTTTATATAGAGGTGAGAGAGAGAGAGAGAGAGAGAGAGAGAGAGAGAGAGAGAGAGAGAGAGAGAGAGAGAGAGAGAGAGAGAGAGAGAGAGAGAGAGAGAGAGAGAGAGAGAGAGAGAGAGAGAGAGAGAGAGAGAGAGAGAGAGAGAGAGAGAGAGATTCACCTTAATAATTGTTGATCTCCTGCCAATTCACCGATCCTCTTGTTAACCCGGGAAACACATATGAGGTCAGCAACAGAGAGGAAGGAGAGAATGTGCACAATTATTTCCACCGGAAGATGATCCATCATCACTCCAAGCCTGGCTGAGCGATGGCATCTGCAGCGGAAAGGCAATCCCTGTAGAAGGTATATTTTTCTTACTGGATCCAGCAATATTACAGACAAAGAAGACATACAGTATTTTCTGGCATATGCAAGTGCATCAGCAATGCAAAATAAATTGATCAATTTTACTTGCAGGATGTGGTTAAAGGAAAATAAGGTATCAGTTGAGGCTTATTGTGATTACAAGACTCAGTGAGATGATACGAATATAAAATATATTAATACAAACTACAATGATCTGTAACTCATATACAGTAGAATCTCTAAACACAAACTGAATTCATTCAAGCAGGAAATTCATATACTGAAAATTCATATTCAAATGCATTTTCTTATAAAAAAATAAAGGAAAAAAATTTGTTTCAACCTCACCTATAATGTGCACAATATTCACAATCACAGTAATTTTCAGCATGAGAGAAGGATTACTCCTAATAACTAATACTGCTAAAACCATTAGAAGGTAAAATATCAATGAAATATAAATAATAAAGACAATAAATAATGAAGGAGGTTGACCAGTGAAATGTTCCTGTGAGATGAGTCTCATGTTTCCCAATCTCTTCACTGCAATGGTGGGGAGACCCTCGTCCTCCTGCCAGGGACAGTCAGCTTTTCTCCTAGCACTGCAGCAGGCAAAGAAAGAGCAGGAAAAAAAAAAACCTGTAGTGATGCAAGTCACAACACCACAGGGAAGACACATCACACATGTGGCAGCAAGGAGTGAGGTGGTTGGACTGCTGGAACACAGCACTCTACTCTCAGACATGGGGCATTTGCTATGGGCTTAGTTTCCAGTGATCACTGGCTGTTTTAATGTAGGGGTCAGTTAACACTCCCAAAGTTCTCTGGAGATAAACATTCTAAAACTGCCTAGTGTGATACATCTTGATGTACTGTACTTATATGTTATGAAACATAGATTCTATGTGTCTATGCTAATAGTATCCATGGGATCTGGTGATGCACACTCTACAGAACAGTTACTAAAAGCTAAATACTTGTAATTAGGCTCTCAGTGTTTTCACATTTATTTCTAGTCTCCTGTTACATATTTAGGTTGAAATATTTTTTATTGATTTCTACAGGGACTAATGGTTTTCTAGCAAATTCCTAAAAGAGTTGAGAAAGTATTATTTATGCTGACAGAAAATTGTGATGGCCAAAACCAAGTGAAGACAAAAGGACAGGCAGATACCAGACACACCAACTTCTCCAAAACACCCAAAAAAACTCAAGGCAGGATATATGAGTTTGTAGTGCTGTTATAAAAACCCCAGTCTATACAGGTGTTGTAGCTGATTGCACAAACATATCAAGAAAGAAGAACCAAGGTGTGAAAGGATGGGATGTATTTCCAACGAAGAAAGTGGCAACTCAGAGAAGACATTGGGAGACATGATATAAACAGACAAGCAACAACTAATGGAAGACGCTAGGAGACACGATGTAAACAAAGTCTTCACCAGTGTCCTGCTAAGATTTGACATCAAAACATGGTTGTTTCATCAATATGTGCCAGGATTTATATATTGGTATGTTAACTGTACAACTTAAATGGATAAAGTCCCAAAATCCGAAATAATGTGCATAGTATTTAGCTTGTTTTGGCACATTTCTTATTCTCTGCTTGATCATGGTGGCTAAAAATGTTCCTAATATTTTATTAGTTTGATAACACAAACAATGTAAAGATTTTTTCCAGTTGATTGTCTATTATATGTAAAATTCAGCTGGCAGGTGAATCTGGCAGTTTTTCCAGATCATACCAAACCAATTCCTAAATAGTATTCAGGAAATAAATTCACATATTCCCATTTCTTTTCTACACATCATATGGACAGGCTGTGGTGGCACATTTACATTTGGAAGAAAATTCGTGTTCAGGATTAAAAATATATTCAGATGTCATTGGGATTCACAAAAATTTGAGTTCAGAGGATCTACTGTACAATATCTGAAAGACAAGTTATTTTGGTTCTGTCAATTAGATAGTGAGGAATAGTAGATTCTATATTAAGGCCTGCAATAAAAATCATTTCTTGGATTCAGATTTGTGCTCGTCCTGCAGGTAACACAAGCAAATCCTGCCTAAGCCACTATGGGCTGGGGGTCAACTATTACAACTTCCAAGGCACTTGCAAAATCTTTAACAGGTAAATCATGTCATAATTCACTCTACCAATAAGAGTGTGGTAAAATCTTATTCATCAAGCAATTATGACACCTTTAATGGTGTCAAAACATGATAAAACTTAAAGAAAGTTATCAAAAAAAAGAAATACCACAACTTCTAGTTTATGGTCTCAGCTGCCAGATATCAGTAGCATCATTCTCCTAGTAGAAAATATGTGGACAAATTTAAAACTTGCAATTTATGAAAACTTTTCTATATACTTATGATCAATGTACTTTTTTTAATTATTTTCTGTATGTTAGATATTATATATATACTATATATACTAATCAGTATGATAACTGCGAGTTCTTGCCTATGTTTACTTCAGCCATATATGGAAGTTTTTCAGTTTTCTTCTTGAATCAGATTTATAGTCTGCTGCAGCACACACAAACATAGTCATCATCTCCCCCCATTTTCTTATTGCTGACAATCTGCACTCACCAGCCAATGAACATAATAATGCATCTGGTAGTGTGACAGGATTCTGCCGAAGGATGCCACCGTTTCATAATGCATGCCATTATTTCAACAGTCACTGACATTGATATGTTTTCTTTACATTACTTGGCCAAAGCACATAAGGTATTCAAGTTATGAGCAAGATACGTTCCAGAAGGCTGTTCATGAGTTGTTTTGGTCGTAACTTGTCATTGTAATTTTTTGGTACAAAAAAAAAAAGGTATCACATGTTCTGAAAACAATGTAATGCTTACTTACTTGATACTTGATACCATGAGAGAGAAAGAGAGAGAGAGAGAGAGAGAGAGAGAGAGAGAGAGAGAGAGAGAGAGAGAGAGAGAGAGAGAGAGAGAGAGAGAGAGAGAGAGAGAGAGAGAGAGAGAGAGAGAGAGAGAACACCTTGCCTTATGGGCAGGGTTGGCATTAAAAACCCACCTAAAAAAAAAAAATCCTATGTGGGTTTTTTTGAGTTTTTTTTTAAATATTTTACATATCAAAATTTATTTCTATATCATATTGATAAATAAGGTCTATATATATATACATATATGTAAAAAATATAAAAGCACTCAAGCATGCCCTGTTCATCTTCTGTATAAATACAAGTTAACACAGGCTTTGTCCAACCAGACCAACCTATACCACCATGACCTAAACAACTGTCTGTTCTTCATTAATAGAAAGTGTCAAAATCTTTCAAGATCTAATTCCCCTTGTGACTTCTGGCACCTAGCCAAGAACATCTCCAATAACTTTCCTTCTTCACCTTTCCCTCCTTTATTTCAACCTGATGGAACCACTGCCATCTCATCTATTTCTAAAGCTGAACTCTTCACTCAAACTTTTGCTAAAAACTCTACCTTGGACAATTCAGGGCTTGTTATTCCCTCTTCACCCTCTGATTACTTTATGCTAATTATTAAAATTCTTGTCAATGATGTTTTCCATGACCTTGCTGGCCTTAGTCCTCAGAAGGCTTGTGGACCTGATGGGGTCCCTCCTATTGTTCTCCAAAACTGTGCCTCTGTGCTTGCAACTTGCCTATGGTCTGACCAATTTGAACTGAGCATTTAGGCGTTGTCCTTTCCGGGGATTCCCCAGAATGCAGTACTGCCAAACCTTGTACTGGGCCAATCATCAGATTAGAGTCTATATGTTGCTGATAACCTCTCTCTCTCTCTCTCTCTCTCTCTCTCTCTCTCTCTCTCTCTCTCTCTCTCTCTCTCTCTGCATATACAATCTAAATTTCATGCAAATTTATTTCTATCACAGACCTATACTTGCCTGTGAATCATTAGAATTTGAGAAAATATCTGCCTGTCAGTCAGTCAAGCTGCCTCTCTCTCTCTCTCTCTCTCTCTCTCTCTCTCTCTCTCTCTCTCTCTCTCTCTCTCTCTCTCTCTCTCTCTCTCTCTCTCTCTCTCTCTCTCTTTCAGGATATACACACCTTTATTTATATAATCAATTACAATGGCTGTTGGAAAGCATAAGATAGGTTTGTCTACCTATTTATGGACTTACAAGTGGGTGTAGCTCAAGTCCAGCAGGTGTGGCCCCAGTTTATGAGATGCACACTCTCTCTCTCTCTCTCTCTCTCTCTCTCTCTCTCTCTCTCTCTCTCTCTCTCTCTCTCTCTCTCTCTCATGCATATTTTTTTCCTTTCTCACTGTCTCCTTCTCAGGCTAAACACACCTTTATTCATGTAATTTCTTAAGATGGCTGACTGAAAACATGACAGATTTGTTTACCTATTTATGGAATTAATGTGATGGAGCAGACTTTCTACACCATGCAGCACAACACTCCCGTCTCTATGCCTCTCAGAGGCTGACTGATTGAGCTCCATATGCCGTGGAATCTCGAGCCAGACTCACTGCAATGCAGTACAATAGTTTTTAAATCAAATAAAAATTTTAAACTAGCGTCTCAAAATAAACTACTACAGGGCCTGTGTCCTGCAGCATTGGGTAGTCCTTTGCTATGCTGCTGTACTGCATGGGTAGTGGCGAAGCGGCATACTAGGTAAATATAGTGCATAACATTTAATTTGAACTTTTGGTTAGCAAAGAGAACAATATCAAGAGCACAATTTCACTTTGCAATTAGACTATTTGTATCTCTGAACATTCGTAACTTGTTACCTCATAACTCAGACACCCTCTGTATAGTTTCTTGGTGCAAGCATTGTCTTTTCTGCAAGAAATGGCTGTTTTAATGTGTGTATGAGGGTTCTTGAAGGGGATATCTTACATGACCTAAATGTTGTAGTATTTACTCAGTGAAGATATATTTCTACCATTATTATAATCATATACTCTGATGAAAATTTCATTTAAGTATAGCCTCAACTCATTAATGAAAGAAAATAAAAAAGACAATCATTGCTTACTCTTAACACTTTGCCAACAATCCTGAAAGATGACACTAAGAACACCTGGCAGCTGAGACCATAAACTACATGTCATGATATCTCTAATTGTTTATGCATTGTTTTTCATCTCATAAATTTTCTCTTCTTCATAGCCCTCCTCAATACCTCATTTTTAACATTGTTAAGCACTGAAAATGAATAAAGACTTATTTGTAACAGGTTTCATTCTACAAAAAGGTCAAAACAACCCAAAAAACATTTGAAGGAAAAATGCATAAAATAATAAGTGAAATGGGATAATGAACCAAAGGAAATATGGACCTAAAAGCCTGCAAGATAAGACCATACTTAATACATACAATGCTCACATAAAATGCAAAAATACCCTTCCCAGACATGGATCCCCTACAGACATCTGAAATTTAAAGTTACATCTATTTATAAATTTAACAGCCTAGTACTCAAGGTGATAATATCATTAACATGATATAGATAATAATAATACAGTGCCTAGGGGAATGTACTTTACTGAAATAATAGCATAACTTCCAGTCTCCTGTCATTTTTACATGAAAATTAAATGTAATATGCAACAGAAACATGGCAGAACATAGTGAGTCACCTCAGTAAACACATTTATGTAGAATTGTCACATGTCACAGAAATGGAGGTGAGCAAGATCTGAAAAAATCAACTGCAAGTATTGATTGTGTGATGATGTGTGTGTGCATGTGTGGGTATACATCAAGATTCTTGTCCATGGAACTGCAGCATTTCTTACCTGTCTCATCAGATAGATCCTTTCATTCTGATTATTTTCAACCACATCTATATGCAATGAAAAATTATTATAATGCCACTAGCAATTTCTAAAATCTTATCCACACTCCACCTGAACTACTGCCTATAGCTCCATACCACCCTGCTTGACATTAAATCAACTCTCCATTCAGTGATGCTGCATGTATTTGTATGTTCGTGTCACACTGCAGTGTGACAGTGCACTGGCACGAAATAAGTCACAATGGTTGGTTTCTTCGAATGAAGTCAATGCCATGGGCCAATAAAAAATACTTGATTAATTCATACAATTACAGCATTTTATTTCATCAGATAAGGAAAACTCAGCCTGAATCTGAATCACTCTAAGGAAGATGTCTGTGTGCATTGAATGTACTTATTGGTAAGTGCGACTATTGCTTGATTTTATGAAAATACTCAAGATTCCCGGACTTTTTACATGAACAGTATTTTGCCAAGAGTGTGAGGTGCCATGGTGACTGTAGCTCAGGGGTGGGCAACCTTTTTGAGAGTGCGTGCCAAAATCAGCCAAGTCTTTGACACAAACTTTTTCCACATGCCAACCTTTTTTTTTTTTTTTGAGAACATATCTGATATCTCTTAAGACTTAAGTATTTAAAGAACTTTTTAAATGAAAAAAAAAATAATAAATTACCTCAGAGCAGTAAAAACACAGTATCATAAAAAGAGAAAATATGTTTAACCTTCAGAACTACATTTCAACAACCTTGAACCTTTTTGTGGCTTTAATAATAAATATTAGATAAAACTAGACAAAGAGAACTTGTTGACTCCTTTTATATACTGTCAGTGAGACTTCTGCTGCTGCATCACTGATGACAGATTTTATATCGGGTTTAAATTTAGTAACCTCAAGAGATATGCATGCACTACTAGTTTCATCCGTCATGCTACTCCTATTATGAGACTTTTACAAAGTTCATCAATGAGAACAAAGATTTGCAAGCATATGTAAATGAAAACATGGTTAGTAATGCTGTTGCAAGGTTTTTTAGACAGACATAATTTTCTGGAATAGTATTCCAAGTCCTTAATACTTCATTTTCCATATTTCTCTTTGTTACTCCCATCTCTAAGCTCTCCTTTTCAATATTTTCCAAGTCAATTCTAAGGTCAACAAATTTCTGCTTCCAAACTGAGCAACTCTGAAATTCAATTAACTGCATTTCAAAATCATCCATGTCTATCCATGAAAATATTTGTAAGTTTAGTTCATCCATTTTGATGCTGTCTGGAAACTTAATGAATTTTACAGTCTCTTCCAATTCTCTGAATTTGGCAAATCTTGTAGAGAACTGTCGAACTATTGACTCAATAATGTTTACAAACAGCTTTTGAAGACAATTGTGGTCTGTTCTGTCATCTTTTTTAGAGATCTTTGATGTCCCTTTTTAGGTTTGGAAAGTATCTGAATCTCTCATTATCTACATCCCTCTTAAAAACTTCAAGTTTCATTTCAAAAGCCTTTATGTAACCAAACATAACATCAAGTGTCTTACCAGAGCCCTGTAACTTAATATTCAATTAATTTAAATGCTCACAAAAATCTGCAAAAAACATCAGTTTACAAACCCACACAATGTCAAACAATTCATGGTAAGATACTTGTTGGTCATTCAAATAGAGCTTTATTTCATCTAAGCATTCAACAAATCATTTCAGAACCAAGCCTCGGCTAAGCCAATGAACATGGTTGTACTTTTTCAGTCCTTTATACACGGGATCTACCTCATCGAGTAGAATTTGAAATTGTCTTTTATTTAAAGGCCGACCAGAAATGTAATTAACAACCTTGGTAACTGTTTGCATCACTTCCTGCAGTTCCTTTGGGCCAGCTTTTGCATATAAAGCCTCCTCATGTATGATGCAATGAAAACCAATCAGTGGATGACCAACATTTTTTGCAAACAAATTTACAAATCCTACCTTCTCACCAGTCATGTTTGGGGCACCATCTGTTGTGGCGGATACTACTTTTGCAATGTCAATTTGTCGAGTAGATAATTCGTTCACAACAGTTTTACATATTTCAGCCCCGGTAGTACACTCAGGTAGTGATGCAAGATCAACCAACTCTTCACATACTTCAACACCCCTACAAAATCAAGAAATTATGGCTAACCTAGCTGATGATGTAATGTCCATACTTTCATCAACACAAATAGAAAAAAACTTGAATGAAGACAAATCTTTTGTCAATTGTTCAGCTGTATTCCTTTCCAACTTAAGTATCCTATCCTTAACTGTTTTCCTACTCACAGACAAATCTTTAATGCGCTGAATAATCTTTTCCTTTTCCGAAAAGTCATCAAAAAGGAAAGGTGCACATTCTAGCCAAGCTTCTTTAATATACTCCCCATCACTGAGAGGCATTCCATGTTGAGCAATAACTTTTGAAATTTCAAAACTACCAGCAACTAAGTTGAAACTGGGTCTACCTGAAATAAAGTTCATAAAAATTTCAGCCTGTTTCTTTGTCTTGCTCAGTTCACGGAAAATTAATTATCTTTGTTCTTCCTCAGTTTTATTAAGTTCTTGTGAACACTTTCAAAATGTCTCTTTACAGAATAAGTTCTACAAACAACTGTCAGAACAGAAAATGCATAATGCTCTTTTATCCTTCTTAATCATGTCAAACTTTTCAGTCCAATATATATATATATATATATATATATATATATATATATATATATATATATATATATATATATATATATATATATATATATATATATATATATATATATATATATATATATCAAAGGGCAGGTGTGCTGCCAAAATATTAATTGTTTCTTAGTGTGCCGTCATGCTAAACAGTTTGAAAACCACTGCCTTAGTGGGAGGTCCAGTGGGAGTCCAGGAGGGCAAATCCTCCCCCAACTAGTGTTTTAGACAGATTCACTACCTCTCCACTGTTCTTTGTTTAGATGATGATACTTTCCCAGTTGATGATGATGCTTGCCACTGCTGGATCAGATAAGGAGCTTGGTGTGTTGGTAGTATGGAGGACCAGTAGAGAGCTTGGTATTTGTGGTAGCTTGGAGGTCGTGGCTAGTAAGATGATATTGTCGATATTGTCAATGTGTGCAAGTAAAAGACACGTAAAATGAGAGTTCTTCTTGATTTAATAATAGGTAGAATGTACACACTTGATACAAGACAAGAAAGATGATTATATACGTGACAAATGATTGTTCTCTCTCTCTGAGGTGATATGAACTTCTGCACATAATGATGACTGAGCAGCGTCTCTCAAGACTGTGACTGAGCAGAACTGAGTGAGAGACCAAGACTGACTGCTCATGACTGGAACTGAGACTGAACTCTGACTGGGACTGACTGAGCTTGAGACAACCATGTGGGCTATATCTATCTAAGCTAAGCTCACATTTTAGGTTTTGGGGTGAAGAAATGACCAATGAAATGCCAGGAAATGAGGTGAAAGGACCAATGGGAGAGCTCATTGTTTTAGCCAATGACCAGCAAGGGAAGGACTCAGAAGCAAACGCAAGGTCTTTTCCCTATGGACTGGAAGTGGGTGTGAAATTCTCTTGATAGGTAGAGGAAGAGAAAGGTTAAAAATAGAATAGACTGGCTGGCCAAGGGCACACATGAGCTGAATATGAACACACACATGTGGGATGGATACATGAAATGATGAATATAGATATAAATAATAACTGTTAAGACTAGGTCAGACACTAGGTCAGGTTAGGTAGAGTCAGGTTAGGTTACATGTCCATAATCCTTACATGGCAGCAATCCCCTATTGAGATGAGGGCATGATTTTCACTTGTGGCAGTGATCATCAATAAAAGCAAGGTTTTCCGCACACCACAATTTGAAGTATGGCATCCCATTTTCACTCAATAGGCTCTGGAGACACCTGGAAACTATATCTCGCTCACTGACGACTCCTTCCCCCAGTACATACAGACATAAGTCATGATCTCATGAGCGATGGAGGAGGTATCTGGCAGCTCCAGTGATTCATCAGGTGGAGCAGGTGGATCAATTGGATCTGCTCTGCCTTTGCATCCATAAAACACTAACTTTAATGACTTTATTTGTGATTCTTCTTCTGACAGTGATTATATACCCACAGATAGGAGGCAATAGACACCTACCGAAACGATAATTACTCCCAGTGAGGTCTAAAGCACTGTTCAGGGGGTGCTGTGAACTTATCATTAAACCCAGCTGTGACCTCACTGAATGTTTCCCTTTGTGTCTCACAACACAAGGGGGCAGTCACAGCCTGTCCTCTAAAGACAACTCTCTTCCTAAACACAAAACTACAAGCACCTAATAACACACACACACCCTTCACTCAAAAATTTTAAAATCATCATGGTGACTCCTACACCAGCCTCGGAGTCCCCATCTGGGGAGGGGACCATAAATGTCCCCAGGTCGGACTGCCTTTCTGTCGACAACCCTAAGTGTCTCGACACCCCCCTCAACTTTTTCTTCATTAACTTCTGCAACATTCGCGGTCTAAGATCTAATTTTCAATCTGTAGAACACCACCTCTCCTCTTCTAAACCTCATCTTCTTTTCCTCACTGAAACTCAAGTGTCTGAGGCAACTGACAGTAGCCCCTTTTCTGTTCCCTCCTACTTTCTCTATCCTCATTTTCGATCCAAAGCTGGATGCTGCGTTTATGTGTGCAATGACTTAACCTGCTCTCGTGCCCATGCTCTTGAATCTTCCGAGTTTTCCACCACCTGCCTACGACTACAGAGTCACTCTCATACTAAATTTATCTGTGCTGTATACCTCTAACCTAACTCCTCTGACTATAAGAAATTCTTTGACTACTTAACTTCCAAAGTGGAGCACATTCTGACCCTCTTCCCTTCTGCAGAAATCTCCATTCTTGGAGACTTCAATGTTCACCTGCAGCTTTGGCTTTCCTCTCCCTTTACTGACCATCCTGGTGAACTAGCCTACAACTTTGCTATCCTCCATGACCTAGAGCAATTGGTGCAACACCCTACTCGTATTCCTGACCGTCTTGGAGATACGCCCAACATTCTTGACCTTTTCCTGACCTATAATCCTTCTGCTTATGCTGTCACCCTTTCTTCTCCATTGGGCTCTCCGATCACAATCTCATATCTTTATCTTGTCCTATCACTCCAATCCCTCCTCAGGAACCCCCTAAGCGAAGGTGCCTCTGGTGTTTTGCCTCTGCTAGTTGGGGGGACCTGAGGAGGTATTTTGCTGATTTTCCTTGGAATAACTACTGCTTCCGTGTCAGAGACCCGTCTTTGTGTGCTGAGCGCATAACAGAGGTGATAGTGTCTGGCATGGAGGCATACATTCCTCACTCTTTTTCTCGTCCAAAACCTTCTAAACCTTGGTTTAACACAACTTGTTCTCGTGCTATACATGATAGAGAGGTGGCCCACAAAAGGTACTTAAGCCTTCCATCACCAGAATCTCATGCACTTTATATTTCTGCCCAGAACCATGCCAAGTCTGTTCTCCAACTAGCCAAAAACTCCTTCATTAACAGAAAATGTCAAAACCTTTCAAGATCTAACTCCCCTCGTGATTTCTGGCATCTAGCCAAAAATATCTCCAATAACTTTGCTTCTTCTTCTTTCCCTCCTCTATTTCAACCAGATGGCACCACTGATATCACATCTATTTCTAAAGCTGAACTCTTTGCTCAAACCTTTGCTAAAAACACTACCTCGGACGATTCTGGGCTTGTTCCTCCCTCTCCTCCACCCTCTGACTACTTCATGCCACCTATTAAAATTCTTCACAATGATGTTTTCCATGCCCTCGCTGGCCTAAACCCTCGGAAGGCTTATGGATCTGATGGGGTCCCTCCTATTGTTCTCCGAAACTGTGCCTCCGTGCTTGCACCTTGCCTAGTCAAACTCTTTCAGCTCTGTCTGTCAACATCTACCTTTCCTTCTTGCTGGAAGTTTGCCTACATTCAACCTGTTCCTAAAAAGGGTGACCGTTCTAATCCCTCTAACTACCGTCCTATTGCTTTAATTTCCTGCCTATCTAAAGTTTTTGAATCTATCCTCAACAGGAAGATTCTTAAACATCTATCACTTCCCAACCTTCTATCTGATCGCCAGTATGGGTTCCGTCAAGGCCGCTCTACTGGTGATCTGGCTTTCCTTACTGAGTCTCTTTTAGAGATTTTGGTGAAACTTTTGCTGTTTCCTTGGACATATCAAAAGCTTTTGATAGAGTCTGGCACAAAGCTTTGATTTCCAAACTACCCTCCTATGGTTTCTATCCTTCTCTCTGTAACTTCATCTCAAGTTTCCTTTCTGACCATTCTATTGCTGCTGTGGTAGACGGTCACTGTTCTTCTCCTAAATCTATTAACAGTGGTGTTCCTCAGGGTTCTGTCCTGTCACCCACTCTCTTCTTATTATTCATTAATGATCTTCTAAACCAAACTTCTTGTCCTATCCACTCCTACGCTGATGATACCACCCTGCACTTTTCCACATCTTTTCACAGACGTCCAACCCTTCAGGAGGTAAACATATCACGCAGGGAAGCCACAGAACGCCTGATTTCTGATCTTTCTAAAATTTCTGATTGGGGCAGAGCAAACTTGGTATTGTTCAATGCCTCAAAAACTCAGTTCCTCCATCTGTCAACTCGACACAACCTTCCAGACAACTATCCCCTCTTCTTCAATGACACTCAACTGTCCCCTTCTTCTACACTGAACATCCTCGGTCTGTCCTTTACTTATAATCTGAACTGGAAACTTCACATCTCATCTCTAGCTAAAACAGCTTCTATGAAGTTAGGTGTTCTGAGACGTCTCCGCCAGTTTTTCTCACCCCCCCTGCTGCTAACTCTGTACAAGGGCCTTATCCGTCTATGTATGGAGTATGCTTCACATGTCTGGGGGGTTCCACTCATACTGCTCTTCTAGACAGGGTGGAATCAAAAGCTTTTCGTCTCATCAACTCCTCTCCTCTAACTGACTGTCTTCAGCCTCTCTCTCACCGCCGCAATGTTGCATATCTAGCTGTCTTCTACCGCTATTTTCATGCTAACTGCTCTTCTGATCTTGCTAACTGCATGCCTCCCCTCCTTCCACGGCCTCGCTGCACAAGTCTTTCTTCTTTCTCTCACCCCTATTCTGTCCACCTCTCTAACGCAAGAGTTAACCAGTATTCTCAATCATTCATCCCTTTCTCTGGTAAACTCTGGAACTCCCTGCCTGCTTCTGTATTTCCACCTTCCTATGACTTGAATTCCTTCAAGAGGGAGGTTTCAAGACACTTATCCATCAATTTTTGACCACTGCTTTGACCCTTTATGGGACTGGGATTTCAGTGGGCATTTTTTTTTATTAGATTTTTGTTGCCCTTGGCCAGTGTCCTTCCTACATAAAAAAAAAAAAAAAAAAGATGGGGATGATGAGGAAGATAGTGACTGAGTAGCAGCAGCAGTAGCTGGGAAAGTGACAATGACTGCGATTCTGACCTCCAAATCATATCCTCATCACACATCAGTGTTGCAAAAAAGACGATTGTCATCATCCCTGCAAGATGAAAATGCAAGTGATCGTGTGAGAAGACAACACACATGTATGGCTGACACCAGTGCTTTAATCTCTGAAAGCAGTTTTCAGTGGCAACTTGTAAATAATTCTGTGTCTGACCAGCTTGATTTTGATCACAATGGTGGTGAAGGAATCACCGAACTCTATGAATTGCCAGACAATCCCAAGAAAAGTAACTTCTTCTTGCAGTATTTTGAAGATAACTTGCTTGACTTTGTTGTGACAGAAGCATATAGATATTTCCAGCAGAAAAATGTTGACACCAGTTAAGTTCACACTTGAAGTTGTGGCATGACATGACATACAGTGAGCTACTGGCTTTCCTAGCCATTATTATGTTCATCATCTGATAATAAACTCTCTCTCTCTCTCTCTCTCTCTCTCTCTCTCTCTCTCTCTCTCTCTCTGATGTCCAGATAAATTGTTCACATAAGGAAAGAGAAAAGGTAGGATTCTCTCTCTCTCTCTCTCTCTCTCAAGGCAAGTTTTACACACAAAGAGATAGAAATGAAAGGAAATAAGCAAAATACAGGCGATTCAAGATACGTGCGTGTGGTATGTTCCTGGAGACGGGGAAGCACATGCAATTCACAGGTCAGGAGGTGTGGTTAGTTACTTCCCAGAGTGTCACTTGCTTCGGAAGGAGGGTGAACATTTGAACCACCATAATATTGTTAGGAAGTTTCCTTTTCTGGCAACAAGCATATCATTGTATTCAGAATTAACAGCACTACAAATCTATTAGTACTGTAATTTTATCCTAGTTTTATGTGATTTTGAGAAATTTTCCCAATATCAAACAATCATGTTCACTACCTGCAGTTTAAGGGTTAAGGGAGTTAGATTAGGTTAGGTCATGCAATATAAGGTTAGGTTAGTGTGGTGGCCAGATATCTCTGTTTGGTGTTTTTCTCCTTAGACTTTTGATGTTTTCCAAATCTGGCCTATTTTGGCCTTCCCATCCTAAAACCCCAATTTCCCACTAGATATCTAAGTTTGCTTGTCCTAAAGAGAGGCAGCAATAAAATACATATGGAGCCACTATTGATAAGATTTACATTAATTTAGGGTGTTTCTTTTCCCTTATATATATTATTATATATATATATATATATATATATATATATATATATATATATATATATATATATATATATATATATATATATATATATAATTTTGTCATCGGAATTCCAGTGCCTAATTAGATCCCAGATAATCTAAAAAACATGCTACCCATCAACAAAAATAAAATTTCAACAGGCCTAGATCCCATGGCTGGTGGCAGCTACCTTAACACTGTGCCATTACCACTGTAGCCTTGGCACCACAACACTAACAAGGTCTAAAACAAATACAGTAAAATCCCTCTCATCCGGAATTCGAGTATCCAGCAGCTTCAAGTATTCGGCACATTTTTCCCTGAGCCTTAAAATCAATAAAAAAAACAATGTGTACTCATAAAATCGATTAAAATTCCCGCCCGAGGCATACTTTGTCCCCTCGCCACCAGAGCGCACTGCTTCGTGCCACCCGCGGCCCACTGCACTGTGTTTATTCAGTGACTCAGTCCCGCGTGTGCACTGTTTATAGCCTGACGCCTTCATCATGCCTAAAGTTGTAGAAAAGAGGAAGCGTGTTGTGCTTACACTTAAGCAGCTGATCAGATCAGCTGCTGATTAAGATCAGCTGATCTTTGTTATGGTAAAATGCGTGAGTGTAGGGTGGTGGTTGTAGACATAATTTCACTTCTATTCAAGTATCCGGCATGTCGGCGGTCCCGTTGATGTCGGATAAGAGGGATTTTACCGTACACAAATAAAAAACAAAGTTTTACACAAATAAACATATACATCCTTAAACTAATTCTAAAAAGACGCCACGACATCAGAAATCAACCGACAGGCTTACGTCAGCTCTTCTTTTGTTACTGCTATACATAATAGTGCCAGCTTCTAAACAACACCAGCCTTGGAATCCCCATTTGGGGAGGGGACCAAAAATGTCCTCATGTTGGGATGCTCTTCTGGTATCAACCCTTAGTGTCTAAAATTTTTCTTTATTAACTTTACAACATTCACAGCCTTAGATGTAATTTTCAGTCTGTAGAACACCACCTCTCCTCTACTAAACCTCATCCTCTTTTCCTCACTGAAACACAGGTGTCTGAGGCAAATGACAGTAACCCCTTTTCCGTTCCCTCCTACTTTCTCTATCCTCATTTTCAGTCCAACGCTGGATGTTGCATCTATATGCACAACAATTTAACCTGCACTTATGCCCACACTCTTGAATCTTCTGAATTTTCCACCATTTGGCTATGACTACAGAGTCACTATCAAGCTATACTTACCTGTGCTATATACCTTTCACCTAACTCTGACTATAAGAAATTCTCTGACTACTTAACTTTCAAAGTAGAGCACACTCTGATTCTCTTTCATTTTGTGGAGACTATGATGTTCATCACCAGCTTTGGCTTTCCTCTCCCTTCACTGACCATCCTGGTGAACAAACATTTAACTTTGCCATCCTCCATGACCCAGAGCAACTGGTGCAACACCCTTCTTGTATTCCTGGCCATCTTGGAGATATGCCCAACATTCTTGACCTTTTCCTAATCTCTGATCTTTGCATTTATGCTGTCATCCTATCTTCTCCAATGAGCTCCTCCGATCAGTCTCATATCCATATCTTGTCCTATCACTCCAATTCCTCCTCAGGATCCCCAAAAGCCTCTGGTGGTTTGCTTCTGCTAATTGGGGGACCTGAGGAGGTATTATTCAGATGTTCTTTGGAATGACTACTACTTCCATGACCCATCCTATGTGCTGAGTGCACAACAGAGGTGATAGTGTCTGGCACAGAGGCATACATTCCTCACTCCTTCTCTTGACCTAAATCTTCCAAACCTTGGTTTAAGACAGCCTGTTCTTGTGTTATACATGATAGAGGTGCCCACAAAAAATATTTGAGCCTTCAATCACCTGATTCTTGTGCATTTTATATTTCTGCCTGGAATCATGCCAGGTCTGTTCTCCAACTAACCAAAAACTTCTTCATTATTCGAAAGTGTCAAAATCTTTTAATTAAGATCTAACTTCCCTTGTGATTTTTGGCACCTAGGCAAAAATATCTCCAATAATTTTGCTTCTTCATCTTTTCCTTCATTTCAACCTGATCACACCACTGCCATCTCATCTATTTCTAAAGCTGAACTTTTCACACAATCCTTTGCTACAAACACTACCTTGGATGATTCAGGGTTTGTTCCTCCTCCTCTGACTACTTCATGTCAATTATTAAGATCCTTCGCAGTGATGTTTTCCATGCCCTCACTGGCCTTAACCCTCAGAAAGCTTATGGACCTAATGGTGTCCCTCTCATAGCTGGGTGTAATAATGAAAAAATTTATTATGATACCCGATAAATTGATAAGGATAACCTTATCAGTAATAACCAATAATCAATAACTAGCAACAAATTTATCACCTGATAAGGTAATAGATGATAAATCAATAAATCCAAAATTCCAAAAACAGCAATAGTGGTACTGATATTTTAAATAAAAAAAAATGATAAATCAAAATCTTTATTTTTATTTTCATATTCAAAAACTCAGGAAAATCTTGGAAAAAAAATTAAATTAATCTTCAAAAACTCAGGAAAATCTTAGAAAAAAAATTTTAATTCAATGTTTATCCTGTCTCTTCACTAATGAAAAGTACTGTCTTAAGTAAAATAACTACATTTGATTTTGAAAATTTAAAACTTCAACATGCTCATGTTCCAAAAACTAAAATTATTGATTATCGCTAGTTTGGAACCAAAAGTATTGGTGATACCAATGAATCGATAATGCAGAAAAAATAATCATTGGATAACCGATAACCCAATATCATTATCATGATAATGTCCATCAATGTTCCCTCCTATTGTTCTCCAAAACTGTGCCTCAATGTTTGCACCTTGCCTATTCAAACTCTTCCAACTCTGTCTATCAACATCTATCTTTCCTTCTTGCTGGAAGTTTGCCTACATTCAGTCTAAATAGGGTGACCATTCTAATCCCTCAAACTACCATTTTATTGCTTTAATTTTCTGCCTTCCTAAGTTTTTAATCTATCCGCAACAGGAAGATTCTTAAACACCTATTACTTTGCAACCTTCTATCCAATCACCAGTATGGGTTCTGACAAGGCTGCTCTACTGGTGATCTGGCATTCCTTACTTGGTCATCTTACTTTAGAGATTTTGGTGAAACTTTTGCTGTTGCCTGAAACATACCAAAAGCTTTTGATATTCTCTGGTACAAAGCTTTGATTTCCATACTACCCTCTTATGGCTTCTCTCTGTAACTTCATCTCAAGTTACTTTTCTGACCATTCTATTTCTGCTCTGGTAGACAGTCACTGTTCTTCTAAATCTATAAACAGTGGTGTTCCTCAGGATTCTGTCCTGTCATCCACTCTCTTCCTACTATTCATCAATGATCTAACCTAACTTCTTGTCCTATCCACTCCTACACTGATGATACCACCTTGCACTTTTCCACATCTTTTTTGTAGACATCCAACCATTTAGAAAATAAACAGTTCTCACAGGGAAGCCATAGAACATCTGACTTTTGATCTCTCTAAAAGTTCTGATTGGGCAGAGCAAACTTAGTGTTGTTCCATGCCTCAAAAACTCAATTCCTCCATCTGTCACCTCAACACAACCTTCCAGATAACTATCCACTCTTCTTCAATAACACTCAACTGTTTCCTTCTTCTAAACCGAACATCCTTGGTCTGTCCTTTACTTATAATCCAAACTGGAAACTTCACATCTAATCTCTAGCTAAAATGGCTTCTATGAAGTTGGGCATTCTGAGTCGTCTCTGCCAGTTTTTCTCACCCCCCCAGCTGTTAACTCCATACAGGGGCCTTATCCATCCATGTATGGAATATGCTTCACACGTATGGGAGGTTCTACTCATACTGCTCTTTTAGATTAGGGTGGAATCAAAGGCCTTTTATTTTATCAACTCCTCTAATTGACTTGCTTTACCCTCTCTCTTTATCACCACAATGTTGCATCTCTTGCTACCTTCTACCACTTTTTTCATGATAACTGCTCTTCTGATCTTGCTAATTGCATGCCTTCCCTCCTTCCATGGCTTCACTGCACAAGCCTTTCTTCTTTCTCTCACCCCTTTCTAAATCTAAAGTTAACCAGTATTCTCAATCATTCATCCCTTTCTCTGGTAAACTTTGAAACTGCCTTCCTGCTTCTGTATTTTCTCCTTCCTATGACTTGAACTCTTTCAAGAGGAAGGTTTCAAGACACTTATCCTTTAATTTTTGATGACCACTTTTGATTCTTTTCAGGAACCAGCACTTCAGTAGGCCTTTATATATATATATATATATATATATATATATATATATATATATATATATATATATATATATATATATATATATATATATATATATATATATATATATATATATATATATATATATATATATATATATAATTTTGTTGTCCTTGGCCAGTGCCCTTCCTAAAATAAATGAAAATAAATAAATAATAATAATAATAATAATAATAATAATAATAATAATAATAATGATAAGAAGGAGAAGAAGAAGAAGAAGAAGAATAATCATAACACATAACACCACTAGCTAACTCATACTCACATGTGCTCATACATACTCACATGTGCACTCACATAATGCCACTCCATACCCATAGCATGTTCATGTGCTCACCTTTAGGGAGCCAAGCCAGTATGGGAGCACATGGACCACACACCTCCATGAGTGCCAAGGTCATCTGTAACAGTATCTACTGCAGAGTACAGATCACTAATATTTTCCTATCATACTGTCAGTTTCTGTTTTTTCTAATAACGTATATTCTTTTACTCTTTCACCAGTCTCAATATGGTTTTTCTTACCCTTCTCATCACATAGAACTTTTCATTTTTGGTAATTTGAACCCCATATATACCCATTGTGAATAATTTAAAATTTATAATTTTTAAGGATTTATCTGCTGGAAGTGATACAGCCACACAAATGATGTATAGGTAAGCACTGATCTTCCCCAGTTAATATGAGTTAATTCTTGCATGTGCATGTAACATCTGTTATGCAAGAACAAAATTAGTCACAGTGATTGGTTCTTTTGTTTGAGAATGCAGCCACTGGCCAATTAAAAATACTGAATTAAATTAGCCAATCATAGCATTTCATTTCAACCAGAGGAGGAAGAAGTGGCTCAATTTGAAATATTTTAATTAATCTGAGGAAGATGTCTTTCTGCAGTAGGTATTGCCTCAATTATTTCCAGTGTATCGCCAGATTTTACAAAGATGAATAAGGTAACAACTCTTAGTCTTGCCAGTTAGATTAATTTGGTTAAGTTAATTTTCTTATGTTGGGTTAGATGGTGATGCATGACAGCCAGGCTAATGGCTGCCAGTTCTTTTGAGAAAATATTGCAAGCAAGTGTTACAGCTGTGATACTTATTTGTGAGGGCAAAATGATTTTCTTCTCATAGGTTTTGGTCTGTTTTGTATTAATCTACTTTTCTTTTTATCACAAAACAAAGTAAATTTGCAGTTTCAACCAATACTCCCATCCTCTTTAGAACCTAACAGGGGGCTGCACCCTCCTCGACCTTCCTAACCTACTGGTAAACCAACCTATTTTTTTTTTTTTTTTTATGTAGGAGGGACACTGGCCAAGGACAGCAAAAATAAAAAAAAAAAAAAAAAAAAAAAAAAGCCCACTGAGATGCCAGTTCCAGAAAAGGGTCCAAAGCAGTAGTAAAAAACTGAAGGATAAGTGTCTTGAAACCTCCCTCTTGAAAGAATTCAAGTCATAGGAAGGTGGAAATACAAAAGCAGGTAGGGAGTTCCAGAGCTTACCAGAGAAAGGGATGAATGATTGGTCAACTCTTGCATTAGAGAGGTTGACAGAATAGGGGTGAAAGAAAAAAGAAAGTCTTGTGCAGCAAGGCCACGGCAGAAGGGGAGGCATGCAGTTAGCAAGATCAGAAGAGGTGTTAACATGAAAATAGCAGTAGAAGAAAGCTAGAGATGCAACACTGTGGCGATAAGAGACAGTCAGTTAGAGGAGAGGAGATGATGAGACAAAAAGCTTTTGATACCACCCTGTCTAGAAGAGCAGTATGAGTGGAACCCCCCCAGACATGTGAAGCATACTCCATAAATGGACAGATAAGGCCCTTGTACAGAGTCAGCAGCCCAGGGAGCAGTGAGAAAAACTGGCGGAGACGTCTCAGAACACCTAACTTCACAGAAGCTATTTTAGCTAAAGATAAAGATGTGAAGCTTCCTGTTTTCCAGATTATAAGTAAAGGATGTCCTAACATTTTGTAATCTCCTAATCAGGGTGCATCACCCCCAATCATAAGGTAAACTAGCCTAAGCTAACATTTTGTAACCTCTTAACTGGGATATTGAAGTCCTCCCCAATGAATCCCCCTGTAAGGTAAACTAACGTAATGTAACCTTCAAAATTCTCATCTAAGTTATTATTAATTAATGACAGGGTAAAATAGGGCTGGAAATGCCCCAAACAGCGATATGTAGCACTGTACGTAACTATAGCCCTCTGAAGGGCTATAGTTACGTACTGTGTATTGGTTGAAACAGCAATAAAATCCAAAAGATAAATTTCTGATGAGGGGACGGGTAAGAAAAAAAAAAGACATAATTATTTACGTGATAAACAACATGCTGATTAATTCAATACAGAGCGAAAACAACCAGATAAAAAATAAGTTCCGTCTGGAGTTGACTGGGGAAAGAATACAAAAAAAAAAAAAACTATACTGCAAGTACATGTACGTATCCTACCTATATTTATGATAAGTCCTCGAGGCCAGACAGGGCTCCTCACACTCAACCGCGGTTCTTGTTCTTGTTGTTGAGAGGTGCGACGATCTTGAAGATCAGTATAAGCTCTGCGAGGTGATAACATGTGGGGTAGTTGAAAGGCACAACAAAGGCAAAAATTACTTTGTTTCGATCTTGATCTTGATATTGATGCAACAGGTGATCTTGATCTTACAGAAGGCTCAGAATTCCTCCCAAGCCAGGCCTTTGCATTGGCACTCTTGTAAGGAAAAAAAAAGAACGACAAACAGATAATGGCATATAGAGTCATACAGGATATATCACACCACTAGTTCCTACATCTAGCATGCCACATTTTCTCTAGGAACTTTCACAGCCTTAATCATCCTTTCATTCGTCTCCCCACACGGTCCCAGCAGTAACAACTCTCTTCACACTAGCATGCCCCAATTCCCTCAGCACCCCTTGCATAATCTCATCCCTGTCTCTGGCATACTTCACACCCTCCAGCACCACATTTTCCACCGTCTCATCCTCTCCCATGTCACACATCTGGCACACTTTGCTGCGGGACTCAGCATCTGTAACTCCTTGCGTTCACAGCCATACACTGTTCCCTCGCTCGAAAGAGATCATCATCCAGCCTTCCCTCATACCACTTTTCATACACTGTGGCCTCTTTCTTTCTATACCACTCCAAAGTGTTCTTTTGTTCCATCTTATTCTTCCATTCACTCAATCCCACATGCTTTACCACTCTATCTCACTTTTCCACTTTCTTACATCCCATTCTAACAATCATTCAGACAATCATACTCCAGTCATTCTGAACATGCCTCCCCTCAAACTGCTGAAAAGCCCAACTAGTTTCCAAGTCACTTTTTAGTACCATCTTAACACACTTCTTCCCCAACCTCCTACTCCTAACATTCCAAAGAAACACCTTTCTCATTAGTTTCGCATCATCCATTCGCTCTAATTTAGCTTTGTACCTCAAGGTTGGTTTTGCACGTCACTCTCTAAAAGTACTCCATCCCATGTCCCCTCTCAAGGCCTCTATCACTGCATACCTTGGTGTATTAAGTGCCATCCGTGCTACTATATTCTATCCAATTTCTAACTTCTCTAATTCATTTTCATCCTACACAATCACATCCATACTATACAAAGTGCTCGAAACCGCCACACTCTTCCAAACTTCTCATAGCACGTCATATTTACTCCCTCACATCCTTGCTGCATTTCCTAGACGACCCACCCACTGGTTCACCATGCTTATCTTTTCATTATTTGCCTTCACACAGCCATTCAGACTCATCCACATCCCCAGGTACTTAAATTCATCTGTCTGTTGCAACTCATTCCCTCCCAGCCTCCACACTGAATTTCCCTCATCCTCTGACCTACTCACAATCATGACCTTGTTTTTTTCATTGCTAAATCTACAACATCAAACAAACTTTGAAGCTCATCTGCCGATTCATAACCACTACAACATCTGCATAAAAAAAGTACACATATCTTATCATTCCCCACACTTACTCCCACATTCATTCTTCTCACTCTGGCTGCTAACTCCTCTGTATACAAGCTAAAAAGGGTTGGGGACAAAATACAGCCTTGCCTAACTCCTCTCTCACTCCTCACCCATTCTGTTTCTATATCTCCTAGTCTGTATCTAGCTCTTGTTTCCACATACATACTTCGCTCTATGTTAACTATCTTTGCACTCAACCCAATCTTTTCTAAGACTCTAGCTAGCATTTCTCTATTCACTCTATCGTAAGCTTTCTCTATGTCTATAAAACCTAAGTACAGTTTACTTCCATCCTTCTCTTTTCTCTCAAGCATTTCATTCATCACAAATATGTTATCTTCTGCTCTTCTGTCCACACAAAACCCATTCTGTTCCTCACCTAACTCTCACCAGCTCTTTCAATTCACTTATACAATCTCTCATTCAACCCTGCACTAAAACTTTACCTACTGAGTTCACTAGTGCAATTGGCCTGTAATTTTTCAACTCATTCTTACTCATGTATCCTCCCTTATGCAACAGTCACCCTGCATTCATTCCACATTCTCGGCACTCTCTCCTCCTCCCACACCTGGCTAAACAACTCAGTCATTATATCAATCACAACTTCCCCTCCATTTTTGTACATCTCATAAGGTATCTCATCAGGCCCTGGTGCCTTCCCATTCTTCTGCCTATTCACACATTTCTTCACTTCCTCCCTGCTGATTCTTCCATTCAACTCATCCACATCCTTCTTCTCCAGTGTCACGCACCGAGTTCATTAATCTTTGAATTGTCAAGGGCGAGTTTCATAAGCCTTGAGTCATGCGCTTGAACATGAATTAGCCAAAGAAGGTAGTGAAGGCAGTGTAAAATTGTGAATCTTCCTCGAGTTCAACCTTTAAGAATCCTGAATGCAAATCTAGGGTGGAAAATATCGCATTTGAGTCACCCAAGGACTGACGGGGATCACCTAATCTCGGCATTGAATAACGATCAAGAATAGTAGATGCATTTAATTTCCTGAAATCAATGACAACACGCTAGTCGCCTTGTTTCTTGGGAACGAGTAACAAAGGGACGTTTTGAGGAGAACATACCTTGTACAGCTTCATCAAGCAGAACTTGACTGTGTGGCACCCTATAACAGGGGGTGTAAGATGGCTTGGACCCAGGCGTCAGGTGGATAGAGTGGGTGATGGCGTCTGTGTGGCGCAAAGGTTTCTACAGGGAGTGAGACAACATTCCAGAAAGAATTGAGGTGAGCGAGTAATTCTTGTTGAGATTCTGGGAAATCAAGAACAGATGTGATCTTTCGTGATGGGCGGGAGAGAAGACGTTATGGCTATCAGAGGCAGATATATTATTGATTAAGAAGGGAAGTCATCTAAGAATTCAATAAGGCAAGGCTTCTCCAAGTAGCACTCCTGCCTTGAGCGTGACAGGTGTAGATGTGATATTTTTTTGCCCAATTTTACAGAATCCATTTTCATTGATGGTGGTAAGGACCGATTCTAACTCAGCACCTTTACATGGAGATTCTTGTGCATAGTACAGGATATCAGTGCCTGATACAGGAAACTTAAACTTAGCGTTTACTTCATAAAAATTACATTCAGATAGTGTTAATAGTTCTGCCAGCAAAATGTGTTTAAAAGAAGTCACACCGTGGTCTGACAAGGAAGATGGATGAGAATGAGGCTGTGAGACAGACAAGCTAGATGATGTAACATGAGAATCCCATGCAGATAATATCTGGTCGCTGGGAGAAGGAATAGGCGCGACGGACGGACGTTACCACACCAGCAAGAGAAAGAAAATTATTACTTGGGAGGACAGTAAGATTATAGGTATCCCTTTAAGCGATTTAATTGAGAGAACTGAATAAGCTAATGTCATACTTGCACATGGCGTTAAAGCCTATGAGAAGATCTGCATTGAAAGATACATTTGATACAATGTAGAAATAATCACATATATCTGGTTCTGGGGATGATAAAGACAGGGGTAAGAGTACTTTCCCATGAGGTAACACAATTTTTCCAGATATACCATTTAGTTAACATCAGGAAGCAATGCAGTGATATCATTCTGAGAAAGAGAAGAGTCTTCGCAATACATCCATCTTCATATTGACGGCAGCACCCGTCTCAAAGAAAGCTTTGTAAGATTGAAAGGTGTACGTAACATCTGTGATAATTTCATTAAATAATTCAGCATATCTAATGTTGACTGAAGGAAGTGCTGAGTCAAGATGATGGAAGAAGCATATCTTGTGCCTTGTATGCTGTCTAGGTAAATACGAAGGAGATTATTTGAGTATTGATGATGTTATGATGGATTGGCCGGAGAATGGCGCATGGCGTTTTCTTGCGATGATGCTTGTTGAGCAACTTGAGACTGCATGATATTGCCTACATTCTTACAAGGAATGACCTGCCCATTTGTGGAAGGAACAGAAGGCATAAGAGTTGAATGAGTATCTACCTGAGCTATCAAGAACAACCCTACACTCTGCAATGGCATGAGCAGATAGTTTGTAACGGATACAGGTGATATGTCTGGATCTAGATTTCGATCTGGAGTAGTGGTATCCGTGTGAAGAATTAGCACGGCTAGTGTAAATACGTCCATGAGAAGGTGAAGAAAGACGAAATGGTGGGTGAGGAGCTGAGATGGAAGAGTCAGGTGAGTGAGTGTCAAGTATGTGAACAGGATCACAGCTGGGAAGAGGACGCTTATCAGATATTACTTTGCAGACATTGTATATATAGTATGTTTTGCGGAATAGTGTCACTTGCGACCTGGAAATTTAGAGCATCAAGGAAGGTGGTGAAGAATGGATAAGCTATGAGTAGTTTTAACTCCTTAGAGAGTGAGTCATCATCAAACCAATTTGAGTCTTGGAGTTGAGCGATCAATTCTGAACTCAGGGATGAAGCAATGTTTTCCGCCTTGTAAGGATTGGTGTGTGAGCGGACATGCTGTGTGATAGATTTTGAAAGTTTGATGAGAGAATATGTAGCTCCAAGCTTTGAATGACTCTGGAAATTATTTCTGAGCTGAGTGGTGAAGTCATCAAAGGCAGTGAGAAGCGAATTTATCAGACAACCAAAAGACCAGCCAGACTGGAGGCTCATGACATATGAGATTTTAAAATGGATATTTTCTCCTTATTAGACATGGCGGAATGTCTGGTGCATTCATCCTCTATTCTTTGAATAAACTGATGAACTGTTTCTGTGTCAGCTCCAGAAAAGTCTGGAAGTTGATGAGACCCATGGATGAATGTGATGTGAGATGTTGTTGTGTTGTCAGCAGGTATTTTGTCAGGCAGTGATGAAGATGGTAGGGTAGACTTTGATCTCGTTTTCATAAGAAAGAGACGTGTGCCTCACAGTAGAATTGATGACTAAACATACACAAAATGTTAAAACACACACAGAATAACAGACAACAAAGACAAATCAGCGAAATACATCATAACACACACAATATGATAAAACACAGAAGCAACAATAAACAATAATGAAGGAAAGAAGGGAATAATATATACACTGATAGATAGACAGACAGACGGGCAGACAGGGAGAAGGACAGACAGATAGACAGATAGATAAATAGACAGACAAACAGATAGACAGATAGAAGGATAGATGGATGGGCTGACAGACAGACAGAGAGACGTAACCTTGTACTAGGTAATTCTGCTAGTTCTTCTAGTACTTGCTTGTGTATAGGTGGCCAAAACATAGATAAACTCGTAAAAGCAGCTGTAGATATATTAATAAAATAAACTGTACAAAATGATAAATAATGAAGCTGCCAAGAGCCGCATGTCCGACCCCGAGGCCTGTTATATATATATATATATATATATATATATATATATATATATATATATATATATATATATATATATATATATATATATATATATATATATATATATATATATATGTATAGGAGGGACACTGGCTAAGAGCAACAAAAATCCAATAAAAAAAAAAAAAAAGCTCCTTGAGATGCCAGTCCTAGAAAAGGGTCCAAAGCGGTAGTCAAAAAAATGAATGATAAGTGTCTTGAAACCTCCCTCAACGCGGGTGAACGCGATTATGGTCTGACCATTTTGAACTGAGCGTTTAGGTGGCATCCTTTCCGGGGATTCCCTGGCCTGTGGTGATGCAAAACCTTGCACTGTGTAATTACCAGATTAGAGCCTATGTGTCACTGATAATGTCGCTCCCCACGCACTCTCTCTCTCTCTCTCTCTCTCTCTCTCTCTCTCTCTCTCTCTCTCTCTCTCTCTTTGCATATACAATCTACATTTCATGCAAATTCATTTCTATCAGAGATGTATACTTGCCTATGAATCATTAGAATTTGAGAAAAAATTTGGCTATCAGTCAGTCAAGCTGCCCCCCCTCTCTATCTCTCTCTCTCCTTTGTGAATTTTGTTTAAATGTGATAGGATTCCTTTTAGACATGATATTTCCTTTAAACTATGATGTTATATTTTTTATTCTTTAGTTACGACTTTTTTTCACACCACCATTGAGGTAAAAGTCAGGGCACGTTGGTGGCTTTCGCTGTTCAGGCAACAACTCTTGAGGGATCAAGTAAGGATCCCCTATTAACCTATTCCTCCTCCAAAAATACTTATTTACTGAATAAATAAACTCTTTTTCTCGGCTGTGGTAACTAGAGCGACCTGGAGAGGTAGCTTCCATCCTGGCTGGCGGCAAGAGAGGAAGTGACCATGGATTAACAATTTAACATGGTCACTTTGACTGTGTGACCGCACTGGTCACCCATGGAGACGTGACAACGCCTGGAGGAAACGTTGCCAAGTATTGTGGTGTTTGTAAAAGAACAATGCAAATGTCATTAAAAGAATATATATTACACTAACTTTCCTGTTTTAGAGCATCATAGTGTGTGTGTGTGTGTATATATATATATATATATATATATATATATATATATATATATATATATATATATATATATATATATATATATATATATATATATATATATATATATATATATATATATATATATATATATATATATATATATATATATATATATATATATATATATATATATATATATATATATATATATATATATATATATATATATATATATATATATATATATATATATATATATAGAAGGGCTCGTGAGGTCCAGGGAGCACACCAGGCCGTGGAACAGACCAGAGCACCGCGGAGACAAAGGGTGAGGGTTGGCCTCACTCCCATGTGGTGACAGGCGGCGGCCAAAGGTTGGGTCAGGTCAGGGACAAATGCAAGGTTGGCTGAGGCCGTCAACTCCCAAGGGGAAAGGCGTGCCATGGAATGTAGGGGCGGGCAAATCGTCCCACCACAACTTAATATCAGAAGGAAGAATGGAGAAGACAAGGAAATTAATGAAAATTGGAATGAATACTTAAATGTGGCGGTGATAAAGGTGACGACCCGATCACTGAGAAGACGGCTGGAAGGACTCAGGTGCCAACGTGGAGAGATGATCTTATGATCTTGAGGCAGCCTGAGAGGGGTGACCGTCAGCGGCGGAGAGTGCGGTGGTAAGGGTGGCGACCAAGTGTCGGCCCACGCGGGGAGCGCATTGGTGAAATGTGTGGCGGTCTAGACTCTAGGTCTAGGATGATGACCAGACGAGGCAGATGAGGAGTGTGGCGGGAGGAGCAGCCACAAGTACCACCGAATGGGGGAGGGTGGCGGGCGGGGGATGGCTTAGGAAGGAGCCAAGGTGTACCCACACTTCAGGAAGAAGCAGGGACAGTCGATAGGTGTGTTACTCGATCCCACAACACCGCTGCACACTACTTGTATTAGATGAAGATCGCTGCCTACTACTTGTTCTGGATGGAAGTTTATTGTCACTACCACCCACTTATTCTGGTAGTTATTGATGTTACCACCTTGCTGCTACCACTGATTCAGATAGAAATCAACGCTTGCTCACTGGTAGATAGACTCACTGGTTGATAGCAGCAACAGATGTGGTGGCTCGTTGATTCTCCGATGATGTTGAGTTAGGTAGCTTGGAGATTCGTGGGTAGTGGTTTGATTATATAGTTTATGTGCGAGTAATAGGTTACACAACAGACAGAGTCACTTTCCTGCTTTAATAATGAATAGTAGAAGAAGTACGGTAGATGCGATAATATCGAGAGACAGGGATTAAGACGGACGTGACGGAATTCTTTATACTCTCTCTTTCTAACCTGGACTGGACTCTAGCTGAACTGAACTGAACTGAACTGATAGAAAGATGGTGAAGAGTAAAGAGTTTGAACAGAAGAAAGAAAAATTAGGAAAATTAAAGAAAGTAGGAGATAAAAGTTTGTGGGCAGACAACATTGCTATTTTTAAGTTTCGTGTATTTATCTGTATTGATTGTGAGAACGCAAGGTTCTTCGATGTTATTGTAATCTAGTGCTAGGCCTGATCACCTTGCCTAGAAGGTTGCATTTTTTTCCTTATACAAGCAGAGCCCAGCTAACCCACCACCAGTCCCTATCAACAAGACTGCTTGTATACACCCACATTTATATATATATATATATATATATATATATATATATATATATATATATATATATATATATATATATATATATATATATATATATATATATATATATATATATATATATAATTACATACACATACATTTTTAATTAATTAATTAATTAATTTATAAATTTAATTAATTCTGTTAATGCAAGCAGATCCCAGCTAACACGCCACCGGTCCCTAACGGGTCAGGTCGCTGGGGACGCCGACAGATGAGTTAAGGGGGGTGTATCTTACTTTCATCCTCCCCAAACTCATGTACGCCTCCCCAGCGTGGTCCTCCTCCCTCACACAAACTCAACAGCTACAGTTGGAGAGTGTGCAGAAAAGGGCGTGCAGGGTCATCCTTGGCCCTGCATACACCACCTATGAAGAAGCCCTGAACACCCTGAAGCTGTCCAGACTATCCACCAGGTACCGTGAGGCTCTGGAGAAGTTTGGAAGGGGACTTCTGAATCATCCACGTCTCAGAAACATGCTGCCGCCTGACGCGCCTCACCCTACCCGTGCCACCAGACACCACAATAAGATAACGCCCCTAAAGGCGCCACGTACGGACCGGTACAGACTCAGTGCGATTCCCACCATGGTGCGAGCCATCAATCAATAGTCTCTTCTAGATTTGACTTACCTTTAGGATTAATGTCAAGTATTTCCCCACCCCCAATGCACATTTTCAGTTTGTTGACTGCCTAAAGAATAAACCGTTTATTATTATTATTAATTATTATTAACGACAAGACAGCTTAACTTTTTTTTTTTTTTGTAACTAGCGCGTATATTTGTTTAAAAATAGTCTTTAAGTTTGATAGTAAGTCATGAACTCATTGTTTTACTGAGTGTATGAAAGGTTGAGTGCAACTGTATATGTGTAATCTGGTGATGTGATTCCTAGGTGTGTGCAATGTGTATTGTTTATAATAACTTCAAAATTCTTCCATTTCAGGTTCCCATATTATGATGGTATGAATTTTCTGTAGAAACTAATGTTTGTCTACCCCCTAAGTCATGTCCAGGTAAGTATTATAGTATTTTGACATAGTTATATAAGTAGTTGTTTAAATTATTAGTATGTAGGAGTGGGTACTGTATTGTAGGCTTGTGGTAGTTCCGGTGGAATCTTAAAATATTGTTGTGGTTTTCTTTTAGTTTCAGGTAAACAGAAGTGTCAGGTTCTTCGAATCTGTCCCATATTTTCTGTGCTCTATTGTGTAGTCTGATGTTCAATGGTGTAGTGTTGGTGTGTGTATGCATTTGTATTGTGGTCATTGTGTAGGGATGTTTTTGGTTTGTGGCAAATCTGAGAGCTGTATTTTGAATTTTCTGTAATTTACTGATTTGAGTGTTGCTCATAGTGTGTATGGGGATAGGTGGGTAATCCAGAATTGGGAGAATTAGAGCTTGAACTAAATTCATTTTTATGTTTTCACACATATTGTATAGTTTGTAGAGTTTCTTTAGAGCTGCAGATGCTTTATTGCGCCTATATTCTATAGGATCATAATAACCTGAGGATGTAATATTTAAACCCGAAAATTTCTCATTGTTTTTAAATACAATTGTCATCATTTATATTCATCGGTAATATTTTCTTTGCTCCTAGATGGATTAGTGTAAATTTGTTCAAGTTGGTTTTAATTTTCCATATATTTTCATAGGTGTTAATTAATATAGGAGGAGGCAGTAGACACCTGCCGAAACAATAATTACTCCCAGTGAGGTCTAAAGCACTGTTCAGGGGGTGCTGTGAACTTATCATTAAACCCAGCTGTGACCTCACTGAACGTTTCCCTTTGTGTCTCACAACACAAGGGGGTAGTCACAGCCTGCCCTCTAAAGACAACTCTCTTCCTCCACACAAAACTACAAGTACCTAATAACACACACACCCTTCACTCTAAAATTTTAAAATCATCATGGCGACTCCTACACCAGCCTCGGAGTCCCCATCTGGGGAGGGGACCATAAATGTCCCCAGGTCGGACTGCCTTTCTGTCGACGACCCTAAGTGTCTTGACACCCCCCCTCAACTTTTTCTTCATTAACTTCTGCAACATTCGCGGTCTAAGATTTAATTTTCAATCTGTAGAACACCACCTCTCCTTTTCTAAACCTCATCTTCTTTTCCTCACTGAAACTCAGGTGTCTGAGGCAACTGACAGGAGCCCCTTTTCTGTTCCCTCCTACTTTCTCTATCCTCATTTTCGATCCAAAGCTGGATACTGCGTTTATGTGCGCAATGACTTAACCTGTTCTCGTGCCCACGCTCTTGAATCTTCCGAGTTTTCCACCATCTGGCTACGACTACAGAGTCACTCTCATACTAAATTTATCTGTGCTGTATACCTCTCTCCTGACTCCTCTGATTATAAGAAATTCTTTGACTACTTAACTTCCAAAGTGGATCACATTCTGACCCTCTTCCCTTTTGCAGAGATCTTCATTCTTGGAGACTTCAATGTTCACCACCAGCTTTGGCTCTCCTCTCCCTTCACTGATCATCCTGGTGAACTAGCCTACAACTTTGCTATCCTCCATGACCTAGAGCAATTGGTGCAACACCCTACTCGTATTCCTGACCGTCTTGAAAATACGCCCAACATTCTTGACCTTTTCCTGACCTCTAATCCTTCTGCTTATGCTGCCACCGTTTCTTCTCCGTTGGGCTCCTCCGATCACAATCTCATATCTTTATCTTGTCCTATCACTCCAATCCCTCCTCAGGATCCCCCTAAGCGAAGGTGCCTCTGGCGTTTTGCCTCTGCTATTTGGGGGGACCTGAGGAGGTATTTTGCTGATTTTCTTTGGAATGACTACTGCTTCCGTGTCAGAGACCCGTCTTTGTGTGCTGAGCGCATAACAGAGGTGATAGTGTCTGGCATGGAGGCGTACATTCCTCACTCTTTTTCTCGTCCTAAACCTTCTAAACCTTGGTTTAACATAGCTTGTTCTCGTGCTATACATGATAAAGAGGTGGCCCACAAAAGGTACTTAAGCCTTCCATCACCAGAATCTCATGCACTTTATATTTCTGCCCAGAACCATGCCAAGTCTGTTCTCCAACTAGCCAAAAACTCCTTCATTAACAGAAAATGTCAAAACCTTTAAATATCTAACTCCCCTCGTGATTTCTGCCATCTAGCCAAAAATATCTCCAATAACTTTGCTTCTTCTTCTTTCCCTCCTCTACTTCAAGCAGATGGCACCACTGCTATCACATCTATTTCTAAAGCTGAACTCTTTGCTAAAACCTTTGCTAAAAACACTACCTTGGACGATTCTGGGCTTGTCCCTCCCTCTCCTCCACCCTCTGACTACTTCATGCCAGCTATCAAAATTCTTCGCAATGATGTTTTCCATGCCCTCGCTGGCCTAAACCCTCCGAAGGCTTATGGACCTGATGGGGTCCCTCCTATTGTTCTCCGAAACTGTGCCTCCGTGCTTGCACCTTGCCTAATCAAACTCTTTCAGCTCTGTCTGTCAACATCTACCTTTCCTTCTTGCTGGAAGTTTGCCTACATTCAACCTGTTCCTAAAATGGGTGACCGTTCTAATCCCTCAAACTACCGTCCTATTGCTTTAATATCCTGCCTATCTAAAGTTTTTGAATCTATCCTCAACAGGAAGATTCTTAAACATCTATCACTTCACAACCTTCTATCTGATCGCCAGTATGGGTTCCGTCAAGGCCGCTCTACTGGTGATCTTCTGGCTTTCCTTACTGAGTCTTGGTCATCCTCTTTTAGAGATTTTGGTGAAACTTTTGCTGTTGCCTTGGACATATCAAAAGCTTTTGATAGAGTCTGGCACAAAGCTTTGATTTCCAAACTACCCTCCTACGGTTTCTATCCTTCTCTCTGTAACTTCATCTCAAGTTTCCTTTCTGACCGTTGTATTGCTGTTGTGATAGACGGTCACTGTTCTTCTCCTAAATCTATTAACAGTGGTGTTCCTCAGGGTTCTGTCCTGTCACCCACTCTCTTCTTTATTCACTTCTTTATTTCTTATTCTTTCTTATTCTTATTCTTATTCTTCTTTATTTATTATTCTTCATTATTCACTAATGATCTTCTAAACCAAACTTCTTGTCCTATCCACTCCTACGCTGATGATACCACCCTGCACTTTTCCACGTCTTTTCATAGACATCCAACCCTTCAGGAGGTAAACATATCACGCAGGGAAGCCACAGAACGCTTGACTTCTGATCTTTCTAAAATTTCTGATTGGGGCAGAGCAAACTTAGTATTGTTAAATGCCTCAAAAACTCAATTCCTCGATCTATCAACTCGAGACAACCTTCCAGACAACTATCCCCTCTTCTTCAGTGACACTCAACTGTCCCCCTCTTTTACACTGAACATCCTCGGTCTGTCCTTTACTTATAATCTGAACTGGAAACTTCACATCTCATCTCTAGCTAAAACAGCTTCTATGAAGTTAGGTGTTCTGAGACGTCTCCGCCAGTTTTTCTCACCCCCCCAGCTGCTAACTCTGTACAAGGGCCTTATCCGTCCATGTATGGAGTATGCTTCACATGTTTGGGGGGGTTCCACTCATACTGCTCTTCTAGACAGGGTGGAATTAAAAGCTTTTCGTCTCATCAACTCCTCTCCTCTAACTGACTGTCTTCAGCCTCTCTCTCACCGCCGCAATCTTGCTTATCTAGCTGTCTTCTACCGCTATTTTCATGCTAACTGCTCTTCTGATCTTGCTAACTGCATGCCTCCCCTCCTTCCGCGGCCTCGCTGCACAAGACTTTCTTCTTTCTCTCACCCCTATTCTGTCCACCTCTCTAACGCAAGAGTTAACCAGTATTCTCAATCATTCATCCCTTTCTCTGGTAAACTCTGGAACTCCCTGCCTGTTTCTGTATTTCCACCTTCCTGTGACTTGAATTCCTTCAAGAGGGAGGTTTCAAGACACTTATCCACCAATTTTTGACCACTGCTTTGACCCTTTTATGGGACTGGCATTTCAGTGGGCATTTTTTTTATTAGATTTTTGTTGGCCTTGGCCAGTGGCCTTCCTACATAAAAAAAAAAAAATTAAATTTCTCTTACTGTTTGTAAATTCATCATATATATATATATATATATATATATATATATATATATATATATATATATATATATATATATATATATATATATATATATATATATATATATATATATATATATATATATATATATATATATATATATATATATATATATATATATATATATATATATATATATATATATATATATATATATATATATATATATATATATATATATATATATATATATATATATATATATATATATATATATATATATATATATATATATATATATATATATATATATATATATATATATATATATATATATATATATATATATATATATATATATATATATATATACATACATATATATATATATATATATATATATATATATATATATATATATATATATATATATATATATATATATATATATATATATATATATATATATATATATATATATATAATTTTTTTTTTTTTTTTTTTTTTTTTTCCATCGGTACCTGATGACTTGAGTCCATAAATTGTTCCATCAGCAGAACTCCTTTCACCTACCCGACCGTAGTGACTTCCCCGGCCTTCATCCAGCATTCCACTTTAAGACAGCACTCTCGAACCATCTTGAGAAAGTGGTACCTGAGCGTTTTCTAATCCTGCAGAACCCTTCTCGGTACACTCCCGGACATACACTGGTTGATCTCAACACCGATTCCTTTATCACTTTATAATCACTCACCTCTTCTTCACTCAAACTCGAATATGCCTCCCTGGCCTTTCCTTCAAATTTAGACTGGACCAGCAATGCCCACTCATCTTCATCCCATCCCCTCAGCTCCCTATTTTTTTTTTCTAAGGAAGAAATCTTCCTCCCTTTCCACAAATTTAGGCACATAGATTACATTTCTCTCTACGTCCCCGTTTCCTTGAACACTGTTTCCTGCCTTGGCCTCTGTTAATTTAATTCCTTTTTTTGCCCTTATTTGTTTCTATTTCCACTTCCTTCTCCATTTGCAATTGCATCTGCTGCATCTCCACTTCTTTCTGCATTTGCATCTGCATCTGCTCCTTTTGCATTTGCAATTGAGGTTTCATTAATTGAGACTTTTCACTACTAGAAAGGCCATCAGTTCTGCCAAGTGAACCCAGATTTACCGCACTCACCACAGCAGCTCTACACTCTCTCCATCACCATCCTCACTTTCATCATCCTCATTTTCAAACCAGCTCCTTTCCACGAGAGCATTTTTTCTTTTTTAACTCCACCTGCATTTCTTCCTTTTTCTTGGATTTCAACTCTACTTGGAACTTCTCAACCACCAAACAGAATTCCTCCTTGGTTAGCGGGGACAAAACATACACACTCCTTGACAGAAGGAACGCCTCAACACATTTAGTCGTCATGATTACAATTACTACACTTCTCAAAATATTCCTCCAAATATTACACCATTGGTTATTTAACCCAAACAAAATACACCTTCACACACTAATACCGGCACCATAAAATGATATAAACAAGAAATACATACACAGTTTAAAGAAATATTTCATACAGGTAAATTCCTCTCAATGACAATTACCATGTAACACTCATTACACCACACAAAATATTCAATATCCCGGACAGGCCTTCATCTCTGTCACAATCCCGATTATCTTTCCAAGAAAGTGGACGGTACACTGATCCCAGAAAGTTTTGAAGGTCTGGATTTTCCACCCGACAGCAGGTCAGGAATCACCTCAATACCAAATTAATGTTGGGGTAGGAAACACAGTTATTCTATATTATAACAGGACATATTAGTAATAATGTTAACTTACAAATAAATTGAGGTAGTACACATTAAAGGAAATTAGGGAACAAACTGCTACCCTAGACCAACACAGGATAATTTCTACAATCAGTTACCATACATTTCCCTTTTACTTACGCTCTTATATCGCCTTCCTTATTGCTCAAAGATTATACGCACAAATACTTGACATTACTGTCACTTCACAAAGCATTAAAACCTTTTTACTCCTTCATAGGCTGCTGGAATATTTTCCCCAGCTGTAGGAGTTTCCCCAGACGCCATCACCACGTCACCGAATAACAATTCCCGTGTTTTATCTCCTTAAACCTCACAAGACAGCACCACCATCATAGTTCACCTATAGCACTATAACATCATCCCCAGAAGTAGCAATAACGCCACAACACCGCCACAACCCCAACCACAAAATGGCTGCCTCTCAGCCCCCAACACTGCCCTTCAGCGATACATCACCAATACAACTCACCGACCAAATTTCAACGAACAAGAGCTCTTGGTGCCACAAAAGACTCACCAACCTGATCTTCCTTCCTACCGCCCTCTCAAGGGAATACCACACCTTCCCTGCATTCCTGCCAGTCCTTAGGGAAAACACCTACATTGCCTTTCTGTTTTTCTCCCAGGTCATTGGCCAGAATAACGACTTCTGTGATTGGTTTCTTCGCCCCATTTACGGCCACCTGATTGGTCATTTCTTCATCTCAAATTCTGAATCCTGATCCATTTCTTCTCATATAAATAGACCCTGTGCAGGTAGCAAGACAGCTAAGAGCTAAGAGAATATGGGATAGATTAGAAGGCCTTGAACACCATGCCATAATTAAACTGAAGGAAAACAGAGAAAATTTTATTCGATACAACCGGAATTTCCCTAGTAGCCTAAATTTACATAATACTGTACCTGACCCGATATACAAATAATATTTACCATACTCACCTGAGGCTGTTGCAAAACCAAAATGATAAAACCGACTTCCTCCGCACTCCTTCACTCCTGAAAAGGAAAAACAATATTAATACATGCATATTCAAAGACCACTTGCGAGAATAATTGACCTGGGGAACTCGGGATCCTTTTCCCTCTGCTCCGCGGCCTGAGTTGCCGGGGTGGGGGTGCTGTCTTACGCGGTGTGTGAAGCAGGGTGGCTTCCCGTGGGCAGCTCCTCCCCGCGGCAAGGGGTGGTGACCACCAGCTCTGTCGGCACGACATGTGGCAGCGGGGAGAGGCGGGGGAAGACCGTGCACCATGTCTAAAAACTCACAAGATGTGAATAGAAAGTAAATATTAATAATAAAGTTTAGTGAGAAGGCAGATGGACTTCACACAAACCAAGTCCCTCACCTTTGCTCCGCGCCCTGAGTCGTCGGGACGGTGTGGCTGTCAACACGGCAGTGAGGAGCAGGGTGGCTCTCCGTGGGCAGCCCTCCCCCCCGGCGAGGGGTGGAGGCCACCAGTAGTGTCTGCAGGCACCTGGCAGTGAAGAGAGGCCAGGGCGGACTCTGCTACAGTCATGGTACAGCAACATTGCTTATTATGTAAATATGTATATATGTATATAACTATGTTAAGGATAAAGGTTGCGGTTGGGTTAGCCTGGCTCTGCTTAAAGAAAATAAAATAGCAACCTTCTAGGTTGGGTGATTAAACCTATTTCATACTTGGCTGAGTAGAGTGTACTGCTATAAAAAATAGCAATGTGGCCTGCCCACAATCTTTAATCTACTACTTTCTCTTCAATTTCTTTTCTTTTACTTCTTCTGTCCAAACTCTCCAATATTCTCAATCTTTCTACAAGCAAAGCAAAAAGCTAGACATGAATTCAGAGAGAGATCGGACAGAGCAGAGTTCTAGAGAGAGAGCACATCAGTTCAGTTCAGTCCATCAGAGACTTCAGATAAAAGACAGAGTCAGTCTTCAGTGGGAGAGAGAATCGAGCATCGTCACGTCGTCGTAATCTGTGTCTTGGCATCACATGTGTACATCTCTGTCCATCATTAAATCAAGAAGAAATCTTATCAACTTGTGTTCTTATTCTCGCACAATCAACCATAATCTAAACCACTACCCACGATCTCCACACAATATTCATCAGAGAAGCAATCAGTCACCACCATCTATCTTGTCACCGTCATCTCCAGCAACATCCAATAAGTCAAGAAACCAATGATCTCCCCGAAACAGTGGTGTGCAGCCTCAAACAGAACAGTCGTGAATCAATCTTACTAGAACAGTGGTATCCAGCTACTACCATACCAAAGCCCTATCAGATACAGTGGTGGCAACGGTGTTGTGTGATTGAAGACACACCAACTCTCGACTCTCAAAAACCCAGAACACGCTGAGACACGAGTATCACGCCACCATCATAGGTAAGTTGTGAGGCGTTACCATCCATCACATAGACGCGTAGGTGTATCACTTTCAACGTGGCAAGCTGTGGTCCGATCTTGCCAGTCCCTCACCATGCTTCAGTCCTGGGTCAGCACACCCCCAAGTGATCTCCACAGCTCCTGCCTAATCTTCCTGTGGCCACACCTGTAATCACGCCTGTTCCTGCTCATCACACCGCTCCTCTTCACTTCACCTCGTCACTGTTCCTGTTTCTTCCTGAGGTGAGGGTTGGCTCCTTACCCGAACCACCCTCAACCACCACCCTCTCCTTTCTGGGTACTCGTGGTCACGCCTCATTTGGCCGCGGTACACATTGGGTCGCCGCGCCTGTCTGCTGCCGCGTACTTCGCCGCCACCTGGTCGCCGCTCCTGTCGCCACCTTCCCCCCGCCACCCTCTCACTGCTTTGACTCACCCAAGGACATTTCTCCACGTCTGCCCTCAGCTGTGGTCTTCCCAGTCATCAGGTCTTCACTTCATCACCGCCAAATTTAAGTATTCCATCAGCTTCTGATTATTCTTGTCTTTTGCACTCTACTTTCTTCTGTCTATCTATCTTTCTGTCTGTTTTGTCTGTCTGTCTGTCTGTCTTCTTATCCATCTCCTGCCTGTCTGTCTGTCTGTCTATCAATGTATACATTATTCCCTTCTGTCTTTCATTATTATTTATTGTATTTTGTATTATCATACTGTGTGCTATTCTGTATCATATTGTGTTATTCTGTGTGTTTCATATTTCTTCATTGATTCTCTGTGCGATTCACGTCTCTTATGAAAACACTGTCACAGTCTGTACTATCTTCACTATCTGCCACAATGTCTACTGAAAACACCACGACACCTCACATCACCTTTATTCATGAATCTCATCAACTTCCAAATTTTTTGGGAGCTGGCACATAAACCATTAATCAGTTTATTCAGAGGGTTGAGGAGGAATGTACCAGACGTTCAGCCACTTCTGATAAGGAGAGAATATCCATTTTAAAGACACGTATCTGTCACGAGCCCTCGAGTCTCGCTGGTCCGTTGATGAAATCAGATAAATTCGCTTCTCTCACTACCTTTGATGACTTCACCACTCACTCAAAAATCATTTCCAGAGTCATTGAAAGCTTGGAGCCACCCATTCTTTCCTCAAACTCTCAAAATCTATCACACAGCATGTCTGATCACACACTAATCCTTACAAGGCAAAAAACACTGCTTCCTCTCTGAGTTCGGAATTGATCGCTAAACTCAAAGATTATAATTGGTTTACTCGTGACTCACTGTCAAAGGATGAGTTGAAAAGACTCATAGCTTATCTATTGTTCACCACCTTCATTGATGCTCCCAGTTTCCAGGTCGCAAGTGACATCGAATTCAACAAAACATGTTATATATATGATGTCTGCAAAGTCACATCTGATAAGTGTCCTCTTCCCAGCTCTGAGCCTGTTCATGTACTTGATGCCCCTTCACCTGATTCTTTCATCTCACCTCATTACCCACCTTCTTGTTCTTCTTCATCTTCTTGTGGACGTTACACTAGAAGTACATCTCCTTAACCTAGCTATCAGTACATTCGATCGAAATCGAGATCAAGAAATGTCACCTGCACCTTTTGCAAACTGCCTGATCATGTTTTCGCGGAGTGTAAGGTTGTTCTTGATAGCTCAGGAAGACACTCATTCAACCCTGATGCATTACGTTCCTTCCACAAAAGGGTAGGTAATTTCTTGCAAGACTGTAAGCATTATCATGCACAGTTTCCGGTTGCTCCGCAAACTTTTCGCACCCTTCTTGGGCCAGTTCATCATAACATCATCATCAATCCTCAAATCATTACCTTCTTATGCACCTAAAAAACTAACAAAACACACGGTATGCTTCATCCATCATCCTAACTCAGCACTTCTTTCAGCTAACATTAGATATGCTGGATTATTCATTGGCATTGTCACAGATGTTATGTGTCACTCTGCATCATACAAAGGTTTCTTTGACATAGGTGCTGCTGTTAACCTTAGCATGATGGATGTATTTAGGAGACTCTTTTCCTCTTCGCAGAATCACATCACTGCTTTACCTCCTGATATTGATCTCAATGGTATATCTTGGAAAATTATGTTACCTCACTGGAAAGTACTCTTATCACTGTTTTTATCACCCCAGGGACCGGGCATATGTGATTATTTCTACATTGTATCAAATGTATTTTTTAATGCTGATCTTCTCATAGGCTTCAACACCATGCGCAAGTACGACATCAGCTTATTCCCTGCTATCAATGAAATCACTCAAGGGGATACTTATATTCCTACTGTTCTTACGTATGATAACTTCTCTTGCATTCGCAAATCTTCCTTCTAGCGACTAGACATTATCTACATGGAATTCTTATGTTACATCACCTAGTTTGCCTGTCTCACAGCCTCATTCTCAACCACGGTGTAACTCCTTGTAAACACTTTTTGTTAGCAGATCCGGTAACGCTATATGAATGTGCTTTATATGTTG
>NC_087179.1:1193836-1198836 GCF_035594125.1 Scylla paramamosain
GATGGACAAGTGCATGCGGTGCCAGGGGGATTACTTCGAAGGAGATAACCTATAGTTTGTAGCCTGGATGTGAAATAAAACTTGTGTGGCACCAGTCCTGGAACTTTAATGACACACCTCGTATATATATATATATATATATATATATATATATATGGCAGTAATATCAGAAGTATAACTTTCTCGGATGGAATTTTCTCTCTCTCTCTCTCTCTCTCTCTCTCTCTCTCTCTCTCTCTCTCTCTCTCTCTCTCTCTCTCTCTCTCTCTCTTCCAATAAACACATAGCATGTTTTCCGAAAGTATATATCTCGTTTTTCAATGCTTTCATCCTTTGATTTAGATGGATTAATTGCAATTATACGAGCAAAGTTCTAATACCTTCTTATGTTAAATAAATGTAAACTAAATAAACATGGCATATAATATATTAAAAAGGTAAAGAACGATAGAGAGAGCGAGCGAGCGAGCGAACGAGCGAGAGAGAGAGAGAGAGAGAGAGAGAGAGAGAGAGAGAGAGAGAGAGAGAGAGAGAGAGAGAGATACGGAAGACAGTTGTTACAAAAACACATCTGTGTACGTAACAGATGTACATACTACACTTGGCACACCAAAAAGTCATCACTGTTTTACATACACACACACACACACACACACACACACACACACACACACACACACACACACACACACACAAACATACACACACGCACACACACACTTGTAACTATACAAGATTATATTGTTTAAATCTGGTATGGCCATTACATTCATTGACAGCAACACGACTCGACATTTTATTGGCGTCTCTCTCTCTCTCTCTCTCTCTCTCTCTCTCTCTCTCTCTCTCTCTCTCTCTCTCTCTCTCTCTCTCTCTCTCTCTCTCTATATATATATATATATATATATATATATATAGAGAGAGAGAGAGAGAGAGAGAGAGAGAGAGAGAGAGAGAGAGAGAGAGAGAGAGAGAGAGAGAGAGAGAGAGAGAGAGAGAGAGAGAGAGAGAGAGAGAGAGAATAAAAGGAAAATGATAAAGACAATATTTACATAATGTATAATAATCGATCATGATATACATACAACAAAACACACTGACAGCGCAGTTGTTTGTCATCTCTATCACCTGGTATAGAAGGCACACACCTGCACTCACGTTGTACTCTTGGCGCGGGTGACAGTAAGCTAGACAAAGAACGCTGGAGCAGGTTGTTGGTCTCTCACCTCTCAGAAAAAAAAAAGAAGTTCACTATATTCAGACGAGAAGTGATCGTCACCATTTTGCAGTAATTACATAAAACGATTTCTCTCGTTGTCCGGGAATGAAGCAAACACTCCCTATCCCAGCGAGAGCGGTGGTGATGGCCTTGATTGTGATCACCACGCTGCCTTGTGTCTCCTCGTCCTCGCAGGTATCTTGGGTCTCATAATCCTCTTTGTCTTCACGTATCCTTCTTTTTCAGTCTTTAAACTAAACAGATATACTCGTATGCGTCGACAATACTCAAAATAAGTTTTGATTGATATATCAGCATCACAGCTCACACGGTTGGTGACTTGGTGATCGTAGTGTCTTATTTCTGCAGACTTGTGTGTGCGTGAAACGTGACAGTGTGGAGGCCTGCACTGTGTCACCCAATCTCAAGTGTCATAATTCTACCCATGTCTGCTGTGAACCAGGTCAGTCTGAGTTTTTATTTTGATACTTTAAAATTTATCATTAAATTTCTTATCACCGTCCTTCTCATAATGTGGAGTTATAATTAAAGACAAGGATCGAATTTCCGTATGTTATAGCTACTTTTCTCTCTTCCCAAAGTTCTGAAGGATCTGCAGATCAAAGTCTGGAAATGCACCAATACCGATAATTGCTCACGGAGGAGTGGAACATGCGTTTCTAATGACGACCTGCAGTTCCTGTGTCCTACTCCTGCTTATAGAAGGAAACAAAAACTGTGCAATACTAAAAGTAACAATAGATGCACATGCTGCTTCAGAAGTAAGTCTCTTTAGAGAGCTTCATGCTTATAGTACTACGGTGATGTTGACAGAAATAGACTTAAAAAATCAACAGGCATATAAGTACGTGCTAGGCTATTTGACCTAACTACACTACTGTATACTGATAAAAATACCAAGTAAAACTACATATGTGGTGTATAAGAGAGAGAGAGAGAGAGAGAGAGAGAGAGAGAGAGAGAGAGAGAGAGAGAGAGAGAGAGAGAGAGAGAGAGAGAGAGGTTATCTATTTTTGTTTGTGGGAAAGATATAATTTATTAGTATATAATTTTTTTTTTTTTAGGATAATGTGTTCTGCGATTGATGTTTTGGCCTTTAGCAGTGGTAGGCTTGAAATTTAAAATGGTCAGCCAATGCCTCTGGTGATACACACACACACACACACACGTATATATATATATATATATATATATATATATATATATATATATATATATATATATATATATATATATATATATATATATATATATATATATATATATATATATATATATATTGTTAAGACCACAAATCCCACCCCTCTCACAACTGCCAGAATCTTGGCGAGCTTCCCTAAGTCACCACCTTAGTGCTGGGCCCAAGTGCGGGTTACAAGGTCCTTCTGGTCCCTTGCACCTTTTAAAAAGATGGTTGCATCTCCAGGTTCAGTCCCTCTTGGCAGCTGCCAATACCTCAGGTCGGCCTCCCTAGTCTACCTCTGGCATAGATTATTTGGGGATTACAATCACTTTTACCTGGCTCATCTAGTCTCCTGTAGTAAATCAAACGAATTGGGTTGGCGACCTATTTTACCTCCTACAAATAAGAAAATATTGCAACTGCCATAAAACTCCAACAGCTGGAAATGAATCGAAACCCACGTTCTAAGAGGTACAGGTACGATAAGGGATAAATGGTTATAAGGATTATAATATTCTATGAGCTACTGCCCTAACAAATAACACATACATAGAAATACATAAAAAACCCACCCACGTTCACAGAATATTATCTCTTGCTGGACAATACTACATACAGGGATAAACAATATATGGGACTCAATTTGAAAAAAAAAAAAAAAAAAAAAAAAAACAATGGGAAATATGGAAAATTAAATGAGGAAAAGGGGTGACTAAATGCTGAGGACTCTACAGTAAACTGGAGGGGGAAGCGGCTAGGCATTCATCATGCATCTGGCATCATCATTTGTCCCTGCTGGCTTTCCTTCTCTCTCTCTCTCTCTCTCTCTCTCTCTCTCTCTCTCTCTCTCTCTCTCTCTCTCTCTCTCACTTTTCTTTTTCTATTTACACAGTACATAGCAATATATATATATATATATATATATATATATATATATATATATATATATATATATATATATATATATATATATATATATATATATATATATATATATATATATATATATATATATATATATATATATATATATATATATATATATATATATATATATATATATATATATATATATATATATATATATATATATATATATCATCAGGCTACAACTGCAGAATCACTCTCAAACTAAATTAATCTTTCCTGTATACCTCTCACCTAACTCCTCTAACTATGAAATATTTTCATACTTAACTTCTGAAGTGGAGCACATCCTGATTCTCTTCACTTTCATAGAGATCTCCATTCATTGACCATCCTAGTGAACTAACCTTTAACTCTGATATCTTCCATAACATTCCAGACCGTCTTGGAGATACGCCCAACATTCTTGACATTTTCCTAACCACAAATCCTTCTGCTTATGCCTTCACTCTGTCTTCTCAGTTGGGCTTCTCTGACGGTAAACTCATCTCTGAATCTTGTCCTATCGCCCTAATTCCTCAGGATCCCCCAAGGCGGTAGTGGCTATGCCTCTGCTGAGGAGGTATTATTTGATTTCCCATGGAATGATTATTGCTTCCATGTCAAAGACCCATTTCTGTGTACCGAGTGCATAAATAAAGGTGATAGTGTCTGATATGAAACCGTACATTCTAATTTTTTTTTCTCTTGATCTAAATCTTCCAAACCTTGGTTTTAAGTGAGTCTGTTCTCGTACTATACATGACAGAGAGGCAGCACACAAACCGAGCTTGGGCCTTCCATTACCCGAATCTCACGCACTTTATCAATATGTTTGAAATCGTACCAGGACTGTTCTCTAATTACCTAAACACTTCTCCATTAACAGAAGATATCAAAATCTTTCTCGATCAAATTCCCCTCTTGACTTATGTCACATGGCCAAAAATATCTTCAATAACTTTTCTTCATCTTTCCCTCCTCTGTTTCAAACTGATTGTACCACTGTCATGCCATCTATCTCTAAAGATGAACTCTTCACACAAGCCTTAGCTAGAAACTCTACATTGGATGGTTCAGAGCTTGTTTCTTCTTCTCCACCCTCCGACAATTTCATGTCTTGCATTAAGATCCTTGGCAATGATATTTTCCATGCTCTCGCTGGCCTTAATTCTCTCAAGGCTTATGGATTTGATGGGGTCCCTCCAGTTGTTCTCTGAAACTATGCTTCCATGCTTGCACCTTGCCAACTCTCGTAACTCTGTCAACATTAACCTTTTCTTCTTGCTGTAAGTTTGCCTACATTCAGCCTATTTCTAAAAAGGGTGACTGTTCTAATTCTCAAATTACCATCCTATTGCTTTAATTTTCTGCATCTCTTACTTATTTATTTATTTGTTTTTATGGCGGGGGGAGGGGGGATTATATCCTCAATAGGAAGATTTTTAACTTTCTATCACTTCACAATTCTATATCTGATAACTAGTATGGGTTCTGTTGTGGCAACTCTAATAGAGATCTGGCTTTCTTTACTTAGTCTTGGTTATCCTCTTTTAGCGATTTTGATGAAACTTTCACTGTTGACTTAGACATAAGAAAAGCATTTGATAGAGTCTAGCATAAAGCTATAATTTCCAAAGTAGCCTCTTATGGCTTCTATCCTTCTCTGTG
>NC_087179.1:1203836-1268836 GCF_035594125.1 Scylla paramamosain
TTCTGCCCCTGGCATCAAATCATGGAGCAGGTGACTATGGGCCACAAGATTCATTCTTTTCATTTCTCCGCTAATGGTGCCTCACTCCAGGTAACAGATAATCCCACCGCTAAGTCTTCAGTGCCACATGGGTGGTTAGCTAGGGTTGATAATTATGTTTAGGTTGAAATTTGGTTTAAATTTTACTTTGGTATTAAAGTTCCTTGATTGTTTTCTTTGATTAATATTAAAGTTAACTTTAGTTTTGATTTAGATTAATTAAGTTGGAATGTAATTTTGTCTTAAGTTTTGTTTACTCTGTAGTTAGTTGTTAAGATTAAAAAGAATTGATATAATAGCTGCCACCAGCCATGGTTTTTGCCTAACATTTTTAACCTTGTGTGGTATGGTAACGTTTAGCTGGAGGTGTATAAAGCACTGGAAAATTCCATGACAACCAGATTATTATTATTTTTTTTTATGTAAGTATCTAAATAACAAATAAAGGTTTCATATTTTTCTCTTTCTGAATACACAATGATATTTCTAGTAGTTAGTTATGTTTATGGAGTTGTGGGACCTGGGAAGGACGACTTTATACCTAATCAGTTCATGATAAAATTTTGAATAAGTTATAACTAATTAATTTGAGTGTGAACGGGGGGTTACTTAGTTCTTGGTAGAAGCACACTAGTCGTGTAGGTGTTACATTTAAAATGTGTGTATCACTGGTGTAATCTCTAGTACATAGTAATAAAAAATATCCAATTCACCCTAAATGTTTAAATCTTAAATTTTGGTTCTTTCTCCTCTCAAGTACTAAAAGACTAATAAACTAACTGGCAAGGGAATTTACATCTCTTTTTCTCTGTGGGCAAAGATGTCAATCAGTCTCTTAGACAAATAATGAATATACATAGGCACAAAAATGGTTATTTTTATATTATCAAAATCTTTAAACACATGATCTCGGGACATGACGAATGTCCCAGTGGGCAACGATGTCAATCAGTCTTTGATGCCGAAATCTCGCGCCAAACCTTGTATAATACGCATCACATCAGAAACAGGATGCTTCCGCGCAACTTGAAGCGATTATTTTGCTTTATCGCTAAGAGTTTATCGCCCTTCTATGCTCTCAACTTGTTCTTGAACATTTTCACTTACGGTCCCACGTACTCCTAAAACCTAACATGGTTTATTAATAATTTTAAGATCCCAATATTAACTCCAAAATTTCTCCCTAATTACATAAATTTACCAGTCCTGACTTGTTTCCACTTATTCTACAATATCTTGTGATGGAGATTTTTTATATGCCTGACAGCAAAAATTGTGAACATTTATTTAATTTAATTTAATTTATTTTTTTCGTTTTGCCTTGTTTCATTAAGGGATGTCTGTATTCATCCGCGCGCCCCGCCAAAATTCCTCAGAAATATATGGATAATTTGTCAATTTCTAGCATACAAGTACCTTTAATATTTGTTATAAATTCATAATGATTTCAAAAGTATATGCAAAGTTTTATTTACGTATTGAAAAAGGAAATATTTATATTCAGGATTTTTCTTTTAACCTAGTCTTTTAAATAATTTTGCAGGATTGTTATTTGGATGATATTGCTCTCAACACACACTGCCCGGCCCTCGGCTTCCTTGCCATCCACTCCTGCCTTGGCAAGTAGTGGAGCAGCACATACACGAGAGGCAGAACCCTCCTTAACTACAGTGACAGCTGTTGTAGCAGCTGCAAGCACGCGTGGCTCACCAGGTGAGCAGACGGATACTCACCATGTCTGGTCACGGCAGGGGAGCAGCCTGCTCCCCGCCTCCGGTGCACCGCGCAGGGGAGAAAACTCCCGCCTCCCCAGCGGAATCAGGAATCTCCCCGCCCTCAGCAGCGACCCCTGACACAACAGGCACAACAGACTGGGGCGCGGACTGAACACCAACGCCCACAGCCTCAACACCAGGCGACAACTCCGTCTGAGTGCCACCTCCGAGAGGCTCCACACGGTGAGGCAAACCATCAAACACACAACCCAAACTCATCACTCTAGCCTCATCCTTGGCAACATTCTTCACAAAGTCAGATGCTTTCTGTGGTGGCTCTGCGCTTATGCAGACAAGCTCTGCACTCTGACTCAAAGACGAGTCTAACTCTGGCTCGTCAAAACCCTTGCCGGCAGCGGGACATGTCTTTGGGCACTCTGCCCCCACTGCGGCATCAGTACAAACACTGCGCTCCTTTTGTGGTAACCCTGCCTTATTGCAGTCGACCCCTGGAGACACAGATCTCGCGGGCACCCGACGTCGGAGTGCTCGCCTCGCCTTAGGGCGAATATCAACAGGAACAACTGAGTCAGCACTCTCAGCAGCCTCCACATCCGGGTCGGCGTCCGCGGATGGGGGCTGCACCCAGACTCTCCCACCTGCCAGGTCATTCCCCAGAATGAAATCGACACCAGACACTGGCAGGTCCTCCGCTAGTGCCACGGGCTCCTCCGCTGTCACTAACGGGCATGACAGCTTAATCTCCGCCGTGGCGAAGCTCTCCGCGGCGTCAGTTGCCCGGCACCACACAAGCTGATCGGAGCCTGCGCAGCGACTGCTGTGCCGCTGTGTCTCTCAAAACTGTAACGGGATGCATAACCCCCATCAATCTCTACAGTGCCCCTACATAAAAATATTTGGACGGCACCATTCCAGCTCAGACCTCACAAGGGACGGTGAGGTAACAACAGATGAGGGGGCGGCCACAACAGCCTTTTCACCCTCACGACCAAACACAGCCCAGACTTCATCACTCCTTGGTCCCGACCCTGGGACACAATCAAGGCCATCGGCTTCTGGGGCGTCTTGGTAGCTGTGGCTGTTATTAATTTGGGACAATTAAATTTGAAGTGTCCTGTACTTCTACAATAACACGTGGGCTGTACGTTATACCTGGGAGTGCTGTGTTGCATGCTCCCCGACCGTCTCCGTCGTGGGCTAGGTGGAGACTTATTAACTATAGGGCTGACTCGCCCCGACTTATTCTTGGAGCCACTACTATAACGTGGACTTCCAGACAAACTGGCGCCGGTGGCGCCACCAGACACAACATCACCAGCCCCACCAGACGTACCACCAATTCACCGTGGCACAGGCCGGTGCACCAACACGTGGTCACGTGCTCTAGTAGCTGTCTCCTTCAAAGTTATAAACCTTTTCTCACGGAGCAGCGGTACTAGCTCCTTCTCAGCTATATTAATAAACTGCTCTATTACCATGAGTTCCTTTAACTTACGGTAAGAGGTGAGCTGCTTCCTGGCAGTCCATTTTTCAAATGTCTCCTCAAGATAGCGAGCACATTCAAAATAGGACTCACTGGGCCTCTTCTCTTCGCGGAACTGTAATCTGTACACCTCCCGCCGCAGCTCATAGGTTCTCAGGATGTCAGCCTTAAACTCTTCATAATCCTCCAAATCCTCTACTGTCATCCTATCATAAACTTCCAAGGCCTTACTCTTCAACATATTAGCCACCAGGCCAACCCATCTCTCCTGTGGCCAATCAAATTCTGAAGCTTTCTTCTCAAACCTCCTAAACCATTCCGTCACTTTCTTTTCATCGAACTCAGGAATCAGCTTCAAACTCCTCACCATCTGCTTTCTATTGTATCCTGTTACGACCACAATTCCCAGCCTCTTCACAAAGCTGCAGCACCTGGAATAGCTTCCTTGAACCACCTCCTGCGTGGATTCAGTGCAGGGCTCAAAGACGGGTGTACAGTGTCCCTTGTGACTCCTGCACTCTTTTCACAACGGTTGTAACTCCAGGTCACACTAAGTTAAGGTCGGCAGACTGTTTTACCCACAGACAAGGGAAATACTCAAAACAACACTTACCCACACCTGCGAAAAAATCGACAACCACGTCTAGGAAAAACAGTTATAACACAATAACACGTATATGATCAGGGTATAATACCTCGTTGGACATCTGTGTCCTCCACAAACATCCACCCGCTGTCCAAGGCGTGTTATAGCCTCAAGCCGAGTAATGTCGTTTTCTGCCCCCTGGACGGCAGGCCTTGTCAGGACCTGAGGAGGGAGTAAAGTTTACTGCACAGCTAATTACTCAAGTCTTCTGCGGCTGAACTGCATCAGCCAGCAGTAGTATTTAAGACAAAAGACACAAGAAACTACTACAAAAGAGTGCCCACGAACACACAGGAGGGTCATTCACAGCTCACTGCGCAAGAGCTCGGCCCACACAAAGAAGGAGCCATAGTGTGCTATACACAACTGCCCTTACTGGCAGACTACTATGGAGACTCCTGTTCTATATAAGTATATAAGGGGCAAAGGGAAGTTGTCAAAATTAATATGGGAAGAAGACTAGGTAGGCGCGTGAGTTTGTTAAAATAACTGGCAGCACTTATCACGCCTCAGGCATTTTCTAACATCTCTCGCTCTCTCTTCGCTTCTTCTCCTTTCCACTATCTTCTCACTATTGCGCCACTCATAACAATATATATATATATATATATATATATATATATATATATATATATATATATATATATATATATATATATATATATATATATATATATATATATATATATATATATATATGTATATATATATAATATATATATATATATGTTACGCATAATGTGGACAATTGCCTAATGTGAACATTAGGCAGAAAATTGCCTAATGTGTACATCAAGCAAGTAGGTTGCGTAAAGTTTACAAATTGTTAACATTAGGCAAAAAATGCCTATTGTTCAAATTATGCAGCTCAATTTTGCCCAATGTGAATAAGGAAAACATAATTAATTAATGCAATATTAGTATAAGTAAAATAGGTCAATCGATCTCAGGGTTCAGTTGAGTCCAATCACAAATTTTTGCATGATCTGCCTGGGTGACAGCGCGAGTTGCATTTAATTTCTTTTCTTAGGCAGCTGCACCTTCCTGATGTACATTGAGTAGTACATTGACACTTTGTATAACCTTGCCCACCATTGCCCTAACCTAACCTAACCTAACCTAACCTAACCTAACCTAACCTAACCTAACCTAACCTAACCTAACCTAACCTAACCTAACCTAACCTAACCTAACCTTACTCGGTTATAACAAACCCAAAGCTTCGAACAACATCTTTGCTCACAACAACTCGGTAACAGACCCAAAGTTTCGAACAACATTCGAACAAAACTGTAGACACTGGTTTGTCATTCAATTCACATTAGGCAAAATACCCTTGCCTAATTTGAAAATCATGCCTAAAGTGGACATTAAGCAAGTAAGTTGCCTATTGTCAACATCGTGCAAACAAATTGCCTAATATGAAGATTAGGCAATTTCACTGCCTAATGTTCACATTAGGCAATTATCCACATTATGCGTGACATATATATATATATATATATATATATATATATATATATATATATATATATATATATATATATATATATATATATATATATATATATATATATATATATATATATATATATATATATATATATATATATATATATATATATATATATATATATATATATATATATAATGATCTCGTAACATGTTGATATTCGTGATGCACTATTAATAGCATTAACATAACTTTTAGGGCATTAGGATAATGTATATGTATAAAATTGAACTTCATATGAGACATCGTCCTGGATGACTTAAAATATAGTTTACCATATTAAACAACATCATTAAACAATATTCACTCATATCTTCCATCAGTACTCAAGATCATCAGAATTTTTACATGGAAATTTTCATAAGATCCATGTTTCGCTTGATGTCTACACACAAGTATATATGTGTGGATCACTGTTTGCACTCTGGTGCAGGGTCAATTAGCTTACGTAGGCTGGCCCTATCTCTAATCCATTGAAGTACATCGCCAAGTTTATAGTTACGTGATTGACACTGTCAAGCTCTTTAGTCTGTTTTAGTTTTCTACTTATCGTTTAGGTGCGCCGATGTCCACAGGTGCACTTGCACCTTCATCAGGACAGGCATTGTCCTGATCGTGGCCGTGGATTTCGTAAGCGGCTGGTGGGGCCTTAAAAGGGGTCATGCCGGGGGCGTTGCTATGGGCGTGGTCGTGGGCGTCGTTGTGAGCGATGCTAAAGGCCTGGGTGCCTTGGCTGTCGTGGCTTCAACAGAGCTACAGTGTGTCTTCGTTGTTTAAATGCAACTGGTCCCCGTTGTGTGTTAGTGTCTGTCTCTGCAGGCAGAGGATATTTTTTTCATATGTCCTTCGTTTTTGTCTTTCATTTCTCCAGGCTCGTTACTGCTAGGTGACAGAATGTGTGTTCTGAGAATTCGAAGACTGATTGAACTCGAAGTATGGTGCCCTAATATTGATAAGTGGGTGGATGCTGCTGTGGGCAGTTTTCTCATAAGATATCATGGTCTAGCTTGGTCATGTCATATCTGTGTCTTTCTTGTGGACGTGTACTTGTGAGTTCTTTCTCAGCGAGTGTGAGAAGTTTGCGTTGTATTTTCCTTGAGGGTTGAGACAGGGTGGCGACCTTGAGTCATCTGTGTGCAACCAGTAAATTACCTGGATTCACGCAGTAATTTGCCCCGTACTTGGCTGCAAAGGTGGTAGGTGAGAGCGAGCTGATCCGAATTAGTGACAGTTGCAAGAGGGGCTAGGAATTGTCAAAACAATATATATATATATATATATATATATATATATATATATATATATATATATATATATATATATATATATATATATATATATATATATATATATATATATATATATATATATATGTATATAGGCATTAGACACCTGCCGAAACGATAATTACTCCCAGTGAAGTCTAAAGCACTGTTCAGGGGGTGCTGTGAACTTATCATTAAACCCAGCTGTGACCTCACTGAACGTTTGTGTCTCACAACACAAGGGGGCAGTCACAGCCTGCCCTCTAAAGACAACTCTCTTCCTCCACACAAAACTACAAGTACCTAATAACACACACACCCTTCACTCAAAAAAATCTAAAATCATCATGGCGACTCCTACACCAGCCTCGGAGTCCCCATCTGGCGAGGGGACCATAAATGTCCCCAGGTCGAACTGCCTTTCTGTCGACGACCCTAAGTGTCTTGACACCCTCCTCAACTTTTTCTTCATTAACTTCTGCAACATTCGCGGTCTAAGATCTAATTTTTAATCTGTAGAACACCACCTCTCCTCTTCTAAACCTCATCTTCTTTTCTTCACTGAAACTCAGGTGTTTGAGGCAACTGACAGTAGCCCCTTTTCTGTTCCCTCCTACTTTCTCTATCCTCATTTTCTATCCAAAGCTGGATGCTGCGTTTATGTGCGCAATGACTTAACCAGCTCTCGTGCCCACGCTCTTGAATCTTTCGAGTTTTCCACCATCTGGCTACGACTACAGAGTCACTCTCATACTAAATTTATCTGTGCTGTATACCTCTCTCCTAACTCCTCTGACTATAAGAAATTCTTTGACTACTTAACTTCCAAAGTGGAGCACATTCTGACCCTCTTCCCTTCTGCAGAAATCTCCATTCTTGGAGACTTCAATGTTCACCACCATCTTTGGTTTTCCTCTCCATTCAGTGATCCTGGTTAACTAGCCTACAACTTTGCTATCCTCCATGACCTAGAGCAATTGGTGCAACACCCTACTCGTATTCCTGACGGTCTTTGAGATACGCCCAACATTCTTGACCTTTTTCTGGCCACTAATCCTTCTGCTTATGCTGTCACCCTTTCTTCTCCGTTGGGCTCCTCCGATCACAATCTCATATCTTTATCTTGTCTTATCATTTCATTCCCTCCTCAGGATCCCCCTAAGCGAAGGTGCCTCTGGCATTTTGCCTCTGCTAGTTAGGGGTACCTGAGGAGGTATTTTGCTAATTTTCCTTGGAATGACTACTGCTTCCGTGTGAGAGACCCATCTTTGTCTGCTGAGCGCATAGCAGAGGTGATGGTGTCTGGCATGGAGGCGTACATTCCTCACTCTTTTTCTCGTCCTAAACTTTCTAAACCTTGGTTTAACACAGCTTGTTCTCGTGCTATACATGATAGAGAGGTGACCAACAAAAGGTACTTAAGCCTTCCATCACCAGAATCTCATGAACTTTATATTTCTCCCCGGAACCATGCCAAGTCTGTTCTCCAACTAGCCAAAAACTCCTTCATTAACAGAAAGTGTCAAAACCTTTCAAGATCTAACTCTCTTCATGACTTCTGGCATCAAGCCAAAAAATATTTCCAATAACTTTGCTTCTTCTTCTTTCCCTCCTCTATTTCATCCAGATGGCACCACTGCTATCACATCTATTTCTAAAGCTGAACTCTTCGCTCAAACTTTTGACAAAAACTCTACCTTGGACGATTCTGGGCTTGTTCCTTCCTCTCCTTCACCCTCTGACTACTTCAAGCCACGTATTAAAATTCTTCGCAATGATGTTTTCCATGCCCTCGCTGGCCTAAACCCTGGGAAGGCTTATGGACCTGATGGGGTCCCTCCTATTGTTCTCCGAAACTGTGCCTCCGTGCTTGCACCTTGCCTAGTCGAACTCTTTCAGCTCTGTCTGTCAACATCTACCTTTCCTTCTTGCTGGAAGTTTGCCTACATTCAGCCTGTTCCTAAAAAGGGTGACCGTTCTAATCCCTCAAACTACCGTCCTATTACATTAATTTCCTGCTTATCTTAAGTTTTTGAATCTATCCTTAACAGGAAGATTCTTAAACATCTATCACTTCACAACCTTCTATCTGATCGCCAGTATGGGTTCCGTCAAGGCCGCTCTACTGGTGATCTTCTTGCTTTCCTTACTGAGTCTTGGTCATCCTCTTTTAGAGATTTTGGTGAAACTTTTGCTGTTGCCTTGGACATATCAAAAGCTTTTGATAGAGCCTGGCACAATGCTTTTCCAAACTACCCTCCTACGGCTTCTATCCTTCTCTCTGTAACTTCATCTCAAGTTTTCTTTCATACCGTTCTATTACTGCTGTGGTAGACGGTCACTGTTTTTCTCCTAAATCTATTAACAGTGGTGTTCCTCAGGGTTTTGTCCTGTCACCCATTCTCTTCTTATTATTCATTAATGACCTTCTAAACCAAACTTCTTATCCTATCCACTCCTATGCTGATGATACCACCCTGCAATTTTTCACGTCTTTTCATAGACGTACAACCCTTCAGGAGGTAAACATTTCACATCACGCAGGGAAGCCACAGAACCCTTGACTTCTGATCTTTCTAAAATTTCTGACCGGGACAGAACAAACTTGGTATTGTTCAATGCCTCAAAAACCCAATTCCTTCATCTATCAACTCGACACAACCTTCCAGACAACTATCCCCTCTTCTTCAATGACACTCAACTGTCCCCCTCTTCTACACTGAACATCCCCGGTCTGTTCTTTACTTATAATCTGAACTGGAAACTTCACATCTCATCTCTAGCTAAAACAGCTTCTATGAAGTTAGGTGTTCTGAGACGTCTCCGCCAGTTTTTCTCACCCCCCCCAGCTGCTAACTCTGTACAAGGGCCTTATCCGTCCATGTATGGAGTATGCTTCACATGTCTGGGGGGGTTCCACTCATAATGCTCTTCTAGACAGGGGGGAATCAAAAGCTTTTCGTCTCATCAACTCCTCTCCTCTAACTGACTGTCCTCAGCCTCTCTCTCACCGCCTCCATGTTGCATATCTAGCTGTGATTTACCGCTATTTTCATGCTAACTGCTCTTCTGATCTTGCTAACTGCATGCCTCCCCTCCTCCCTCGGCCTCGCTGCACAAGACTTTCTTCTTTCTCTCACCCCTATTCTGTCCACCTCTCTAACGCAAGAGTTAACCAGTATTCTCAATCATTCATCCCTTTCTCTGGTAAACTCTGGAATTCCCTGCCTGCTTCTGTATTTCCACCTTCCTGTGACTTGAATTCCTTCAAGAGGGAGGTTTCAAGACACTTATTCATCAATTTTTGACCACTGCTTTGACCCTTTTATGGGACTGGCATTTCAGTGGGTATATTTTTTGGGGGGGATTTTTGTTGTCCTTGTCCAGTGTCCATCCTACATAGAAAAAAAAAAAAATATATATATATATACATATATATATATATATATATATATATATATATATATATATATATATATATATATATATATATATATATATATATATATATATATATATATATATATATATATATATATATATATATATATATATATATGTATATATATATATATATATATATATATATATATATATATATATATATATATATATATATATATATATATATATATATATATATATATATATATATATATATATATATATATATATATATATATATATATATATATATATATATATATATATATATATATATATATATATATATATATATATATATATATATATATATTAGAAATAATGGTATCATAAAACTGACTTCTGTGGTACCCGAGAAAGATGAAGTGAATACCAGACAATTCTTGTATTTGATGCAAATGGTTTACATTTGTACTTAGAAAATGTAAAAAAAAAAAAAAAAGAAAAAGAAAAAAATAGTGTTAATTTGAGTATAAATACGAATACTTAATGAATGAATGCTGTAGTATAATCATAACCTCACCCAACCTAAAACTATTCCATCTATTGCATGCGCTCTACCCTTAATCCAGGTATATCATTGCGTAAATATCCCTACTGTTTTGTGTAATTGTTATATCGGTTCCTTTACAGAAAGCATGAAGTGCAAGATATCGAAAAAATGTGCAGCAAAGAAAGGTTTCTGCTTCACGAAGAAATCGTTAAAGGCTTGTAGTAACGGCCACGTAAAGAAAAGCGGCTGCGCAGGGAAGAAGTGTGCATGTTGCATTCCTGGTAAACACTCACATACATACACACACACACACCAAAGATAAAGTGAAAACAAGACAATTCTTGTATTTGATGCAAATGGTTTACATTTGTACTTAGAATATGTAGAAAAAAAAAAAAGTGTTAATTTGAGTATAGATACGGATACTTAATGAATGCATTTATGAAAAATAATATTACTGTAAAAAAATAAATTATTAAATAAGAATATGGAAATAAATAAATGAAAAATAAATAAGAAAGTAAACTATAATAAAATAAAAAAAAACAAATTAGATAGCAAATAAAGATAAATAGATGAATAAATAAGTAAAGCAAAAACAACAACAGCAACAAAACAACAACAAACAACAGCTACAGCAACAACAACAACAGTAAGAATAAGAATGTAATAGGAATGATACAACTACTACTGCTTCTACTACTGCTGCTACTACTACTGCTACTACTGCTACTATTACTACTACTACTACTACTACTACTACTACTACTACTACTACTACTACTACTATTACTACTACTACTACTACTATTAATAGTAACAATGAAATTAATGCTAGAAATATTAACAACAACAGCAGCAACAAATAACAATAACAATTAAAATTAAACAATAAAATAATCATGAATTCAATATGTCTTCGAAAGAAAAAAAAGTTTGATAATATAAGTTCTTCTGCTATTAATACTATTACCACTACCAAAAATAAATAGAATGTAAAAAAAAACTGTATCCTCCATCCTCTTCAGAATTTTCAGTACTCCTGCCTCCTTGCTTCTCCAAGCTTTTACCTTCTAACTCTTATCTCAGAATATAGAATGAGAACATTATATTGCTGTAATAATTATTTGCACTTTCCTTTTCAGATTTTAAGGCATGCAGATATTCAAATTATTATTTATTACTAGACACATAAAATAATGAATGTAGAGGAAAAATCGTGTGCGTGTGTGTTTGTGTGTGTGTGTGTGTGTGTGTGTGTGTGTGTGTGTGTGTGTGTGTGTGTGTGTGTGTGTTCACTAACTTTCTTGCTTTTTGCTGCCAATACTATATCTCTTTTTTCCATAGGCCCTGTAAAATGTCGCGCCTTAAAAGAGTGTGAGGCACGGAAAGGATACTGTTTTCAGAAGACTGACCACAAGGCGTGTAGTAACGGAAAAATCATCAAGAAGGCCTGTAAGGGAAAGAATTGCGCCTGCTGTGTCCCAAGTGAGTGAGAAAGTAGTCATCTGATAATGAATTTCAAGGTAACATTTTGTTAACTATTTTCTTAGATTTTTTCTGTCACTTCTTTTACGATCTTGTTTATAGTTCGATGAGGAATATTATAAGGTAATTTAAAAAACATCTGAAACATTATTTTATTAATTTTATTTATTTATTTATTTATTTATTATCAATCGACAAAGCTACAAGAATAGTTTAGATAAAAGAGGCTAGAATTTTAGGAAACCGAAATTGAATATCATGACTACTAATCGGCCTATGTGGCAGCCACTCACCATGCAGGAAACAATTGACTTAAGTCCGACTCTCTTGATGGCATACCATTCCCACGCTGTGTAAATACCATGGCGGAAGGTTAATGTAAATAATGTAATATATATATATATATATATATATATATATATATATATATATATATATATATATATATATATATATATATATATATATATATATATATATATATATATATATATATATATATATATATATATATATATATATATATATATATATATATATATATATATATATATATATATATGTATATAAATGACGAAGTTCCGAGACAATAAAGGTGAACACGGAAAGCATTCAGAGCTCTTGATGGCATACCATTCCCACGCTGCGTAAATACCATGGTGGAACGTTAATGTAAATACTGTTATATATATATATATATATATATATATATATATATATATATATATATATATATATATATATATATATATATATATATATATATATATATATATATATATATATATATATATATATATATATATATATATATATATATATATAGGCAGTAGATACCTGCCGAAACGATAATTACTCCCAGTGAGGTCTAAAGCACTATTCAGGGGGTGCTGTGAACTTATCATTAAACCCAGCTGTGACCTCACTGAAGGTTTCCCTTTGTGTCTCACAACACAAGTGGGCAGTCAGAGCCTGCCCTCTAAAGACATCTCTCTTCCTCCACACAAAACTACAAGCACCTAATAACACATACACCCTTCCCTCAAAAATTTTAAAATCATCATGGCGACTCCTACACCAGCCTCGGAGTCCCCATCTGGGGAGGGGACCATAAATGTTCCCAGGTCGGACTGCCTTTCTGTCGACGACCCTAAGTGTCTTGACACCCCCCTCAACTTTTTCTTCATTAACTTCTGCAACATTTCCGGTCTAAGATCTATTTTTTAATCTGTAGAACACCACCTCTCCTCTTCTAAACCTCATCTTTTCCTCACTGAAACTCAGGTGTCTGAGGCAACTGACACACCCCTTTTCTGTTCCCTCCTACTTTCTCTATCCTCATTTTCGATCCAAAGCTGGATGTTGCGATTATGTGCGCAATGACTTAACTGCTCTCGTGCCCACGCTCTTGAATCATTCGAGTTTTCCACCATCTGGCTACGACTACAGAGTCACTCTCAAACTAAATTTATCTGTGCTGTATACCTCTCACCTAACTCCTCTGACTATAAGAAATTCTTTGACTACTTAACTTCCAAAGTGGAGCACATTCTGACACTCTTCCCTTTTGCAGAGATCTCCATTCTTGGAGACTTCAATGTTCACCACCAGCTTTGGTTTTCCTCTTCCTTCACTGACCATCCTGGTGAACTAGCCAACAACTTTGCTATCCTCCACGACCTAGAGCAATTGGTGCAACACCCTACTCTTATTCCTGACCCGTCTTGGAGATACGCCCAACATTCTTGACCTTTACCTGGCCACTAATCCTTCTGCTTATGCTGTCACCCTTTCTTCTCCGTTGGGATCCTCCGAAAATAATCTCATATCTGTATCTTGTCCTATCGCTCCAATCCCTCCTCAGGATCCCCCTAAGCGAAGGTGCCTCTGGCGTTTTGCCTCAGCTTGTTGGGGGGATCTGAGGAGTTATTTTGCTGATTTTCCTTGGAATGAATACTGCTTCCGTGTCAGGGACCCGTCTTTGTGCGCTGAGCGCATAACAGAGGTGATGGTGTCTGGCATGGAGGCGTACATTCCTCACTCTTTTTCTCGTCCTAAACCTTCTAAACCTTGGTTTAACACAGCTTGTTCTCGTGCTATACATGATAGAGAGGTGACCCACAAAAGGTACTTAAGCCTTCCATCACCAGAATCTCATGCACTTTATATTTCTGCCCAGAACTATGCCAAGTTTGTTCTCCAACTAGCCAAAAACTCCTTCATTAACAGAAAGTGTCAAAATCTTTCAAGATCTAACTCCCCTCATGACTTCTGGCATCTAGCCAAAAATATTTCCAATAACTTTTCTTCTTCTTTCCCTCCTCAATTTCAACCAGATGGCACCACTGCTATCACATCTAATTCCAAAGCTGAAATCTTCGCTCAAACCTTTGCTAAAAACGCTACCTTGGACGATTCTGGGCTTGTTCCTCCCTCTCCTCCACCCTCTGACTACTTCATGCCACTTATTAAAATTATTCGCAATGATGTTATTCCATGCCCTCGCTGGCCTAAACCCTCGGAAGGCTTATGGACCTGATGGGGTCCCTCCTATTGTTCTCTGAAACTGTGCCTCCGTGCTTACACCTTGCCTAGTCAAACTCTTTCAGCTCTGTCTGTCAACATCTACTTTTTCTTCATGATGGAAGTTTGCCTACATTCAACCTGTTCCTAAAAAGAGTGACCGTTCTAATCCCTTAAACTACCGTCCTATTGGTTTAATTTCCTGCCTATCTAAAGTTTTTGAATCTATCCTCAACAGGAAGATTCTTAAACATCTATCACTTCACAACCTTCTATCTGATCGCCAGTATGGGTTCCGTCAAGGCCGCTCTACTGGTGGTCTTCTGGCTTTCCTTACTGAGTCTTGGTCATCCTCTTTTAGAGATTTTGGTGAAACTTTTGCTGTTGCCTTGGACATATCAAAAGCTTTTGATAGAGCCTGGCACAAAGCTTTTCCAAACTACCCTCCTACGGCTTCTATCCTTCTCTCTGTAACTTCATCTCAAGTTTCCTTTCTGACCGTTCTATTGCTGCTGTGGTAGACTGTCACTGCTCTTCTCCTAAATCTATTAACAGTGGTGTTCCTCAGGGTTCTGTCCTGTCACCCACTCTCTTCTTATTATTCATTAATGATCTTCTAAACCAAACTTCTTGTCCTATCCACTCCTACGCTGATGATACCACCCTGCACTTTTCCACGTCCTTTCATAGACGTCCAACCCTTCAGGAGGTAAACATTTCACGCAGGGAAGCCACAGAACGCTTGACTTCTGATCTTTCTAAAATTTCTTATTGGGGCAGAGCAAACTTGGTACTGTTCAATGCCTCAAAAACTCAATTCCTCCATCCATCAACTCGACACAACCTTCCAGACAACTATCCCCTCTTCTTCAATGACACTCAACTGTCCCCCTCTTCTACACTGAACATCTTCGGTCTGTCCTTTACTTATAATCTGAACTGGAAACTTCAAATTTCATCTCTAGCTAAAGCAGCTTCTCTGAAGTTAGGTGTTCTGAGACGTCTCCGCCAGTTTTTCTCACCCCCCTAGCTGCTAACTCTGTACAAGGGTCTTATCCGTCCATGTACGGAGTATGCTTCACATGTCTGGGCGGGTTCCACTCATAATGCTCTTCTAGACAAGGGGGAATCAAAAGCTTTTCGTCTCATCAACTCCTCTCCTCTAACTGACTGTCTTCAGCCTCTCTCTCACCGCCGCCATGTTGCATATCTAGTTGGAGAACAGACTTGGCATGGTTTCGGGGAGAAATATAACGTGCATGAGATTCTGGTGATGGAAGGCTTAAGTACCTTTTGTGGGCCACCTCTCTATCATGTATAGCACGAGAACAAGCTGTGTTAAACCAAGGTTTTGATGGTTTAGGTCGAGAAAAAGAGTGAGGAATGTACGCCTCCATGCCAGACACTATCACCTCTGTTATGCGCTCAGCACACAAAGACGGGTCTCTGACACGGAAGCAGTAACCATTCCAAGGGAAATCAGCAAAATACCTCCTCAGGTCCCCCCAACTAGCAGAGGTAAAACTCCAGAGGCACCTTCACTTAGGGGGATCCTGAGGAGGGATTAGAGTGATAGGACAAGATACAGATATGAGATTGTTGTCGGAGGAGTCCAACAGAGAAGAAAGGGTGACAGCATAAGCAGAAGGATTAGTGGCCAGGAAAAGGTCAAGAATGTTGGGCATATCTCCAAGACGGTCAGGAATACGAGTAGGGTGTTGCACCAATTGCTCTAGGTCATTTGAGGATAGCAAAGTTGAAGATTAGTTCACCAGGATGGTCAGTGAAGGGAAAGGAAAGCCAAAGCTGGTGGTGAACATTGAAGTCTCCAAGAATGAAGGTCTCTGCAAAAGGGAAGAGTGTCAGAATGTGCTCCACTTTGGAAGTTGTGTAGTCAAAGAATTTCTTATAGTCAGAGGAGTTAGGTGAGAGATATACAACACAGATAAATTCAGTTTGAGAGTGACTCTGTAGTTGTAGCCAGATGGTGGAAAATTCGGAAGATTCAAGAGCGTGGGCACGAGAGCAGGTTAAATCGTTGCGCACATAAATGCAACATCCAGCTTTGGATCGAAAATGAGGATAGAGAAAGTAGGAGGGAACAGAAAAGGGGCTACTGCAGTTGCCTCAGACACCTGAGTTTCAGTGAGGAAAAGATGAGGTTTAGAAGAGAAGAGGTGATGTTCTACAGACTGAAAATTAGATCTTAAACCACAAATGTTGCGAAGTTAATGAGGAAAAAGTTGAGGGGGGTGTCAAAACACTTAGGGTCGTTGTCCGAAGGGACATTTGTGGTCCCCTCCTCAGATGGGGACTCCGAGGCTGGTGTAGGAGTCGCCATGAATTTTGAGATTTTGAGTGAAGGGTGCGTGTGTATTATTAGGTGCTTGTAGTTTTGTGTTGAGGAAGAGAGTTGTCTTTAGAGAGTAGGCTGTGACTGCCCCCTTGTGTTGTGAGATACAAAGGAAAATGTTCAGTGAGGTCACAGCTAGGTTTAATGATAAGTTCACAGCACCCCCTTATCCAGTGCTTTAGACCTCACTGGGGGTAATTATCGTTTCGGCAGGTGTCTACTGCCTATATATATATATATATATATATATATATATATATATATATATATATATATATATATATATATATATATATATATATATATATATATATATATATATATATATATATATATATATATATATATATATATATATATATATATATATATATATATATATATATATATATACGAGTATATATATATATATATATATATATATATATATATATATATATATATATATATATATATATATATATATATATATATATATATATATATATATATATATGTATATATATATATATATATATATATATATATATATATATATATATATATATATATATATATATATATATATATATATATATATATATATATATATATATACATATATATATTTATATCTCTCTCTCTCTCTCTCTCTCTCTCTCTCTCTCTCTCTCTCTCTCTCTCTCTCTCTCTCTCTCTCTCTCTCTCTCTCTCTCTCTCTCTCTCTCTCTCTCTCTCTCTCTCTCTCTCTCTCTCTCTCTCTCTCTCTCTCTCTCTCTCTCTCTCTCTCTCTCTCTCTCTCTCTCTCTATATATATATATATATATATATATATATATATATATATGTATAGAAAGTTTTAATTAGCTGGTGGTGCGCAGAATCAACACTAACGGAGTTCTGAGCGTTGTTGTATTTGAGCATCGCATTCGGATTGCATTAACTTCACAATGGATCAAATATCAGTGCGTCCACCTATGTGAATTGAATGGAATATGTTTTTTTGTTATATATATATATATATATATATATATATATATATATATATATATATATATATATATATATATATATATATATATATATATATATATATATATATATATATATATATATAATTTATGGATTCACTCGTATACATATCTTAAATGCTCTCAATGTCATTGATTTTCTGACATGTGGCTTTAGGAGCGAAGTATCTTAAATTCTACTTATATTATTGATATATTTTCTATTTATGGAGCAAAGAAAGCTGAAGAATATGGTGTCTTTCAGTCACTGAAATCTTATTTATACTTTTTATTTAATTTCCAGATGTAGATCAAAGAAAGCTGAAAAATAAGGTATCTTTCAATCACTGACGTTTTGTTACTTTTCAGGAGATCCTCAACCGTCTACCACGATGCCCACTCCCACGACGTCCACTCCTACGACCCCCACTCCTACACCTACCACAAGTAATGTAGTTTGCAGGTGTGGTATTGCAAACGGTCCTCGCATCGTTGGAGGTCAGCAAGTTAACCCGAAGAACAAGTACCCGTGGATTGTCGGTATAAATGTGTTTCCTGTGACCAATAGGACTTTGTACGATTGTGTAGGATCCATCATTAACGATCTATATGTCCTAACCGCCGCGCACTGCCTCTTCAATCAAGATACGCTGGTACAATTGAATGCTAGTAGTGTCATGGTGGGCATCGGAGATCACAACCAGTTTTCGACAGATGATGACGTAGTGGGCATCACTCGTCAAGTTGGGGTCGAAGAATTCAAAATTTTTAGTCAGTTCAGTATTGTAAATGTTGATTTTGATATTGCACTTCTGAAACTAAAAGAACCGTTGGATTTTTCACCGAAAGAAATAGGGCCTATTTGTCTTCCTAAAGACGACACTCAAACATACGGAGGAGACCAGGGCATCGTTGCTGGCTGGGGCACCACAGCAGAGGATGAAATTAATCAGCCTGCTATCTTAATGGAAGTAGAGCTTCCTATCCTTCCGGCAGCTACATGTGAGATGATAATGGTTAATTTCTTTAGTATAACAGACACGATGATTTGTGCCGGTGCTGAGAGAGGTAAGGACGCTTGTGGAGGAGACTCTGGAGGACCCTTGTCAGTTGTGGAGAGAGAGCGACATGTAGTAGTAGGTGTAGCTGCCTTCGGCGAAGGATGTGCCAGGGATAAACCCGGAGTGTATTCTAGAGTCAGCAAATATCTCGAGTGGATAAGAAACAATACTCAAGATGCGAATTATTGTATCGAGGAGTGAGGAGACATTAAATAGCATGGTGTATTTTAGACAGATCTGGTAATTTTTCATTACCATTATAATTATCTAACAATTGTATTTGATAGTGACAGGATGATTCATTGATTGACTGGTATATTTATAGGTGTCTGATTTTACATTACTATGTACAATTACTTATTGTCCCTGGTTCTTTTAGACATTGTTCATTTATGGGCGTTATACTAAATGAACACATTATTGAAGATGACGTAGCGTTTATAGGCCTACCTTGCAGCAATTGCCGAAAAAAAGTGTATTCCAGTGTTGCTATAGTGTATTGCTATGCAGAAAAAAAAGCCAAAATTAACACTAGGAGGTTATCAAAATTATAATTAATGTAAAGGGATGCGGATTCTCATCATGCGAGGGTTTTGCAGAGCCTAACCCCCGGATATAACAAGAACCAGATGTATAACAACAACAATTATAGTAATAATAATAATAATATTAATAATATGAATAGAGATAATAATAATAATAATAATAATAGAACATAAGAACATAAGAAATAAGGGAAGCTGCAAGAAGCGACCAGGCTTACACGTGGCAGTCCCTGTATGAAACACACCTACCTATTTCCATCTGCTATCCCCATCCATAAACTTGTCTAATCTTCTCTTAAAGCTCTCTAGTGTCCTAGCACTAACTACATGATTACTGAGTCCGTTCCACTCATCTACCACTCTATTTGAAAACCAATTTTTTCCTATCTCCTTCCTAAACCTAAATTTTTCAAGCTTGAATCCGTTATTTCTTGTTCTACCCTGGTTGCTGATCCTAAGAATTTTGCTTACATCTCCCTTGTTAAAACCCTTATACCACTTAAAGACTTCTATCAGGTCCCCTCTTAACCTACGTCTCTCTAAAGAATGTAAATTTAACAGCTTCAACCTCGCCTCGTAAGGAATACTCCTCATCCCCTGTATCCTTTTAGTCATTCTCCTCTGTACTGATTCTAATAGACCTATATCTTTCCTGTAATGTGGGGACCAGAACTGCACAGCGTAGTCTGGATGAGGTCTGACCAGCGCCAAGTATAACTTTAATATTACTTCCGGCCTTCTACTTTTAACACTCCTAAAAATGAATCCTAGTACCCTATTTGCCTTGTTTCTGGCTTCTATGCATTGTTTCCCTAGACGGAGTTCAGAGCTAACTATAACTCCTAAATCTTTCTCGTACCCTGTACCTACCAGAGTTTGGTTGTCTAATGTGTACCTATTGTGTGGGTTTCCTCTACCTACGCTAAGCACTTTGCATTTATTGATATTAAATTGCATTTGCCATCTATCCGTCCATTCATTCATTCTATCTAAGTCTGCCTGCAAGGCGATGGCATCCGATTCTGACCTAATCAATCTACCTATCTTTGTGTCATCCGCAAATTTACTAACATCACTACTAATTCCACTATCCAAGTCATTGATATACATTAGAAATAACAATGGCCCTAATACTGATCCCTGTGGCACCCCACTAATTACATGACCCCACTCGGATTTCGAGCCGTTTATTACCACTCTCTGTCGCCTGTCACTAAGCCATGACCCTATCCAGCCTAACACTTTCCCATTTATGCCGTGTGCCCTAACCTTTCTCAGGAGCCTTTGATGGGGTACTTTGTCAAATGCTTTACTAAAGTCCAGATATAAGATATCATAACTATCACCATTATCTACTGCCTCGTACATCCTACTGTAAAAACTTAACAAGTTTGTCAGGCAAGACTTCCCCTTCGTGAAGCCATGCTGTGACTGATTGATCAAGTTATGTTTGTCTAAATGTTCCCTAATGTTATATAATAATAATAATAATAATAATAATAATAATAATAATAATAATAATAATAATAATAATAATAATAATAATAATAAAAATAATGATGATGATAATAATAATGATAATAGTGATAATAATAAAAATAATAATAATAATAATAATAATAATAATAATAATAATAATAATAATAATAATAATAGTTCCCACGATGATGGCAGTATCGATGACACCTGATGATAATACTAATTAATAACAATAAAAACGGTATACATAAATAAGTATTAAAAGTATTATAAAAAAAAAAAAAGATATGGTACGCAATGGCAATAGCCACTTGTTAAGTTCTATTTTATAAGTATTTATTTTTCGTGTGTGTGTGTGTGTGTGTGTGTGTGTGTGTGTGTGTGTGTGCTTGTTAACCGAGTGAGAACGCTGTTAACCGGTTGATGTTCAGCACGATGGAGTGTTGGGGTTCCTTGTTCTTGTTTGAAATCCACTATCTATCTGGCAGATGTTCATTGCAGATGATTTGGCTGATGTTCATGTTGACTGTGTCATCAACAACAAAAAAAATAAAAATATAAAATAAGTAAATAAATAAAATAAAATAAAGGAAGTTTCCGGTTATTTAGCTATGTCATTTATTCATTTACAAGAATAAATCCTTATGGTACACCAAAAATTATATTTTTTGTAAGGAGATGTAATGTTATTGAATATTGTGAATTGAATATTGTTGTCTACCATTAGGATACCTATCAAACTACTTGTGTTGGCCTGCGGATACTGTAAGTGTTTAGCAGTTTTTTCAACAATTATTGAATGATTATTATTGTGCAATGCTTTGGAAAAATCACACACAAAAAATGTTAATTCGCACATTTTACTAATTACATTATAAGTGCTGTTATGGGAAGATTCCTTGTGTGAATTGCTTATTGTGTATAAAAAAAAAATGTGGTTGGCATCTGGAGATCTATAGATGATTCGTACTATGAATTTACGCATTCCTGAAACCTCTATGGATGAAATTTCACTGTGAAGGATTCCCTGGAAAAATAAAAAAGTTATGCAGGACGTTACCTTGAAATCATGTACTTAGATGGCCACCACTACCAGTGGATTTTGATCAGGGTTGGAAAAAAAATGGATGAAAAAAAAAAAAAGGCTTTTTGGGTTTAATTTTTTGTTGGGCTTGGGTTTATTTATTGTTTTATCTATTCCTCATATTTATAAGTAAGTTACTTTAAATAAGCAATTAAAGCGTAATGCAGAGTGAAGCAAAATGATTGAAGTGTTTTCGTCTTTTTTTTTTTATGTACAAGCACCGGCAAAAAAAAAAAAAAAGAAATATATATATATATATATATATATATATATATATATATATATATATATATATATATATATATATATATATATATATATATATATATATATATATATATATATATATATATATATATATATATAAAGCCCACTGAGGTGCCGGTCCCTGAACAAAGACAAAAGCTGTCGTCAGAAATTAATGGATGAGAGATGAGATGTGAGGTTTCCAGTTTAAATTATAAGTAAAAGATAGACCGAGGATGTTCAGTGTAGAAGAGGGAAACAGCTGAGTGTCAGTGAAGAAGAGGGGATAGTTATCTGGAAGGTTGTGTAGAGCTGATAGATGGAGGAATTGAGTTTTTGAGGCATTGAACAATACTAAGTTTGCTCCCCCCCAGTCAGAAATTTTAGAAAGATCACTAGTCAGGCGTTCTGTGGCTTCCCTGCGAGAACTGTTTACTTCCTAAAGGGTTGAACGTTTATGAAAAGACGTGGAAAAGTGCAGGGTGGTATCATCAGCGTAGGAGTTGATAGGGGAAGAATTTTTCGTTTAGAAGATCATTGATGAATAATAGGAAGAGAGTAGGTGACAGGACAAAACCCTGAGGAACAAAACTGTTAATAGATTTAGAAGAACAGTAACAACTACAGCAGCAACAGAACAGTCAGAAGGGAAACTTGATATAAAGTTACAGAGAGAAGGATAGAAACCATAGGAGGGTAGTTTGGAAATCAAAGCTTTGTGTCAGACTCTATCAAAAGCTTTTGATATGTCTAACGCAACAGTAAAAGTTTCACTAAAATCCTTTAAAGAGGATGAGCAAGACTCAGTAAGAAAAGCCAGATCACCAGTAGAACGGCCTCGACGGAACCTATACTGGTGATCAGATAGAAGGTTGTGAAGTGACAGATGTTTAAGAATCTTTCTGCTGAGAATAGATTCAAAACTTTAGTGAGGCAGGAAATTAAAGGAATAGAACGATAGTTTGAGGGATTAGAATGATCACCCATTTTAGAAACAAATTTCTGGCAAACTTCCATCAAGAAGGAAAGGTAGATGTTGATAGACAGATTTGAAAGTGTATGACTCGGCAAGGTGCAAGCACGAAAGCACAGTCTCGGAGAACAATAGAGGGGGAACCCATCGGGTCCATTAGCCCTCCTAGAGTTTAGGATACCGAGGGCATTGGAAACATCACTGCGAAGGATCTTAATGGGTAACATGAAATTATCAGAGGGTGGAGGAGTGGGGAACGAACCCTGAATCATCTAAGGTAGTGTTTTTAGCAAAGGTATGAGGAAAAAAAAAAGCTTTAGAAATAGATGAGATGGCAGTGGCTTCTATCCTTCTCTCTGTAACTTCATCTCAGATTTTCTTTCTGACCGTTCTACTGCTGCTGTAGTATACGATCACTATTCTAAATTTATTAACAGTGGTGATTCTCAGGGTTCTGTCCTGTCACCCACTCTCTTCCTATTATTCATCAATGACCTTTTAAACCAAACTTCTTGCCCTATCCACTCCTCCGCTGATGATACCACCCTACAGCTTTCTTTGTCTTTTCACAGACGTGCAACCCTTCAGGAAGGAAAAAATTCCCGCAGGGAAGCCACAGAACACCTGACTTCTGATCTTTCTAAAATTTCTGATTGGGGCAGAGCAAACTTAGTATTGTTCAATGCCTCAAAAACTCAACTCCTCCATCGATCAACTCGACACAATCTTCCACACAACTATCAATGACAACTTCTTCAGTGACACTCAACTGGCCCCCTCTTCTACACTGAACAATCTCGATCTGTCCTTTTCTTATAATCTATATTGGAAATTTCACATCTCATCTCAAGCTAAAACAGCTTCTATGAAGTTAGGTGTTCTGAGACGTCTCGCCAGTTGTTAACTCTATACAAGGGCCTTATCCGTCCATGTATGGAGTATGCTTCACATGTCTTGGTTGGTTCCACTCATACCGCTGTTTTAGACAGAGTGGAATCAAAAGCTTCTCGTCTCATCAACTCCTCTCCTCTAACTGACTGTCTTCAACCTCTTTCTCATCACAGAAATGCTGCATCTCTTGCTATCTTCTACCGCTATATTCATGCTAACTGCTCTTCTGATCCTGCTAACTGCATGCCTCCCCTCCTCCCGCGGAATCGCTGCACAAGACTTTCTTCTTTTTCTCACCCCTATTTTGTCCACCTCTCTAACGTAAGAGTTAACCAGTATTCCCAATCATTCATCCCTTTCTTGGTAAACTTTGGAACTCCCATCCTGCTTCTGTATTTCCACCTTTCTAAGACTTGAATTCCTTCAAGAGAGAGGCTTCAAAACACTAATCCTTCAATTTTTGACCACCGCCAGTGTGTGTGTGTGTGTGTGTGTGTGTGTGTGTGTGTGTGTGTGTGTGTGTTTTAATAAAAGTTTTGTTGCCCTTGGCCGGTGTCCCTCCTAAAGAAAAAAAAAAAAAAAAAGAAGAAAAGAAAAAAAAAAAAATATATATATATATATATATATATATATATATATATATATATATATATATATATATATATATATATATATATATATATATATATATATATATATATATACCTTATTTATCAATATGATATAGAACTTGGTTTTGATATTTCAAATATATATATGAAAAAAGAAAACACTTATGCCTTTCTTCTAGGAGATTTGAGTGTTTTATTTGTTTATTTTATTTTATTTTTTTATATTAATCCTAATTTAGATGCCTTCTTGAAACATTTTACTTTATTCTTTTTACTTATTTATTAATTTTCTAATGCAAGATGGGAACTGCCCTAGGCCACCGAAGATAATAATATAAAAATCTCGCTGATGCGCCAATACCCTCCGCAAAAAAAAATAAATAGATAAATAAATAAATAAAATAAATATATAAGTAAATAAACAAAATAAAATAAAATAAAATAAAATAAAATAATATATCAGGATTATCAAAATTGGAGGATAAGTATCTTGAAATCTCCCTCTTGAAAGAGTATACTAAAGACAACTCTCTTCCTCCACACAAAACTACAAGCACCTAATAACACACACACCCTTCACTCAAAAATTTTAAAATCATCATGGCGACTCCTACACCAGCATCGGAGTCCCCATCTGGGGAGGGGACCATAAATGTCCCCAGGTCGGACTGCCTTTCTGTCGACGACCCTAAGTGTCTTGACACCCCCCTCAACTTTTTCTTCATTAACTTCCGCAACATTCGCGGTGTAAGATCTAACTTTCAGTCTGTAGAATACCACCTCTCCTCTTCTAAACCTCATCTTCTTTTCCTCACTGAAACTCAGGTGTCTGAGGCAACTGACAGTAACCCCTCTTCTGTTCCCTCCTACTTTCTCTATCCTCATTTTCGATCCAAAGCTGGATGCTGCGTTTATGTGCGCAATGCTCTCGTGCCCACGCTCTTGAATCTTCCGAGTTTTCCACCATCTGGCTACAACTACAGAGTCACTCTCATGCTAAATTTATCTGTGCTGTATACCTCTCACCTAACTCCACTGACTATAAGAAATTCTTTGACTACTTAACTTCCAAAGTGGAGTACATTCTGACCCTCTTCCCTTTTGCAGAGATCTCCATTCTTGGAGACTTCAATGTTCACCACCAGCTTTGGCTTTCCTCTCCCTTTACTGACCATCCTGGTGAACTAGCCTACAACTTTGCTATCCTCCATGACCTAGAGCAATTGGTGCAACACCCTATTCGTATTCCTGACCGTCTTTGAGATACGCCCAACATTCTTGACCTTTTCCTGACCTCTAATCCTTCTGCTTATGCTGTCACCCTTTCTTCTCCGTTGGGCTCCTCCGATCACAATCTCATATCCTTATCTTGTCCTATCACTCCAATCCCTCCTCAGGATCCCTCTAAGCAAAGGTGCCTTTGGCGTTTTGCCTCTGCTAGTTGGGGGGACCTGAGGCGGTATTTTGCTGATTTTCCTTGGAATGACTACTGCTTCCGTGTCAGAGACCCGTCTTTGTGTGCTGAGCGCATAACAGAGGTGATAGTGTCTGGCATGGAGGCGTACATTCCTCACTCTTTTTCTCGTCCTAAACCTTCTAAACCTTGGTTTAACATAGCTTGTTCTCATGCTATACATGATAGAGAGGTGGCCCACAAAAGGTACTTAAACCTTCCATCACCAGAATCTCAAAAAACTCCTTCATTAACAGAAAATGTCAAAACCTTTCAAGATCTAACTCCCCTCGTTACTTCTGGCATCTAACCAAAAATATCTCCAATAACTTTGCTTCTTCTTCTTTCCCTCCTGTATTTCAACCAGATAGCACCACTGCTATCACATCTATTTCTAAAACTGAACTCTTTGCTCAAACCTTTGCTAAAAACTCTACCTTGGACGATTCTGGGCTTGTTCCTCCCTCTCCTCCACCCTCTGACTACTTCATGCCACCTATTAAAATTCTTCGCAATGATGTTTTCCATGCCCTCGCTGGCCTAAACCCTCGGAAGGCTTATGGACCTAATGGGGTCCCCCCTATTGTTCTCCGAAACTGTGCCTCCGTGCTTGCACCTTGCCTAGTCAAACTCTTTCAGCTCTGTCTGTCAACATCTACCTTTCCTTCTTGCTGGAAGTTTGCCTACATTCAGCCTGTTCCTCAAAAGGGTGACCGTTCTAATCCCTCAAACTACCGTCCTATTGCTTTAATTTCCTGTCTATCTAAAGTTTTTGAATCTATCCTCAACAGGAAGATTCTTAAACATCTATCACTTCACAACCTTCTATCTGATCGCCAGTATGGGTTTCGTCAAGGCCGCTCTACTGGTGATCTTCTGGCTTTCCTTACTGAGTCTTGGTCATCCTCTTTTAGAGATTTTGGTGAAACTTTTGCTGCTGCCTTGGACATATCAAAAGCTTTTGATAGAGTCTGGCACAAAGCTTTGATTTCCAAACTACCCTCCTACGGTTTCTATCCTTCTCTCTGTAACTTCATCTCAAGTTTCCTTTCTGACCGTTCTATTGCTGCTGTGGTAGACGGTCACTGTTCTCCTAAATCTATTAACAGTTTTGTTCCTCAGGGTTCTGTCCTGTCACCCACTCTCTTCTTATTATTCATTAATGATCTTCTAAACGAAACTTCTTGTCCTATCCACTCCTACGCTGATGATATCACCCTGCACTTTTCCACGTCTTTTCATAGACGTCCAACCCTTCAGGAGGTAAACATATCATGCAGGGAAGCCACAGAACGCCTGACTTCTGATCTTTCTAAAATTTCTGATTGGGGCAGAGCAAACTTGGTATTGTTCAATGCCTCAAAAACTCAATTCCTCCATCTATCAACTCGACACAACCTTCCAGACAACTATCCCCTCTTTTTCAATGACACTCAACTGTCCCCCTCTTCTACACTGAACATCCTCGGTCTGTCCTTTACTTATAATCTGAACTAGAAAATTCACATCTCATCTCTAGCTAAAACAGCTTCTATGAAGTTAGGTGTTCTGAGACGTCTCCGCCAGTTTTTCTCACCCCCCCAGCTGCTAACTCTGTACAATGGCCTTATCCGTCCATGTATGGTGTATGCTTCACATGTCTGGGGGGGTTCCACTCATACTGCTCTTCTAGACAGGGTGGAATCAAAAGCTTTTCGTCTCATCAACTCCTCTCCTCTAACTGACTATCTTCAGCCTCTCTCTCACCGCCGCAATGTTGCATATCTAGCTGTCTTCTACCGCTATTTTCATGCTAACTGCTCTTCTGATCTTGCTAATTGCATGCCTCCCCTCCTTCCGCGGCCTCACTGCACAAGACTTTCTTCTTTCTCTCACCCCTATTCTGTCCACCTCTCTAACGCAAGAGTTAGCCAGTATTCTCAATCATTCTTCCCTTTCTCTGGTAAACTCTGGAACTCCCTGCCTGTTTCTGTATTTACACCTTCCTATGACTTGAATTCCTTCAAGAGGGAGGTTTCAAGACATCCACCAATTTTTGACCACTGCTTTGATCCTTTTATGGGACTGGCATTTCAGTGGGCATTTTTCTTATTAGATTTTTGTTGCCCTTGGCCAGTGTCCTTCCTACATAAAAAAAAAAAAAACAAACAAGCAAAAAATTACAGAGCTTACCAGGAAAAGGGACTAAGGACTGAAAATAGTGGTTAGTTCTTGGATTAGAGAGGTACATAAAACAGAGGTATGAAAAAGTAGTCTTACGCAGAGAGGCTGCGGGAGGAAGGGAGGCATGTAGTTCAAAAGATAAAAAGAGATGGTAGCGCGAAAATAGCGGTAGAAGATAACAAGAGGTGCAACATGGCAGCGATGAGAGAGGCTGAAAATTATCAGTTAGAGGATAGGAGTAGATACGACGAAATACTTGTGAGTGGAAACCCCCGATTTATATAAAGCATACTCCATACATGGCCCCTGAACATATTACCACTGTACACAGTTAGTACCCGGTGGGATGAGAAAATCTGGAGACGACTCAGAACGCCAAACTTCATAGAAGTTACTTTATCTAGAGATGAGATGTGAAGTTTCCATTTTAGAATATTAATAAAGGATGAAACGAGGATGTTCAATGTCAAAGAGAAGGGGAGGTGAATGTCACTGAAAAAGAGGAGATAGTTATCTGGAAGTTTGTGTCAAATTGATAGATTGAGGAATTGAGTTTTTGAGGCATTCAACAACACTGAGTTTGTTCTGCCACAGTCAGATATTTTAAAGAGATTAAAAGTTAGGAGTTATGTAGCTTCCTTGCGTGAGCTGTTAAATTTTTGAAGACTTGGACGTCTATGAAAGGACACGCAGAGTGGTATCATCAACGGAGTGGATAGGACAAGAAATTTGGCTTAGAAGATCACTGATGAATAACATGAACAGAGTGGATGATAGGACAGAACTGTAAGGAACACAACTGTTAATAGACACAGAAGTCAGTGACCATGTGCTACAGCAGCAACAGAATGTTTAGAAAGGAAACTTGAGACGAAGTTATAGAGATTTTTAATATATTGCTAAAAAGAAAAAAAAAATAATGAAGGCGCCGCAAGTTATAGATACCATACGATATATTTATTACCCTCATACTCACAAGTACATAATACATGGCGTGGTATTGCGAGGATCAAGTCCGTTGAGCCGAGGTTCTTTTACACAACTGCTTTTACTATAATTGTATATAGCGTCAGATTACAGGCCTAGGAGTTAGGTAATTAAGGTAAACAAGATACATAGTATTTAACATGGTAACCCTAAACTAAAACAACATACATGAAATCAAGGTACATACAAGATAAACACCATATTAACAATGTATAGAAATAGATAAAGACACGTACAAATAATATATACAGAAATCTCATAGTAATAACGTATGTAAATAAAGAAAATACATAATCATGATATATAGAAAAAAGTTAAACTTGTATTAACAATATATGTAAATAGATTGTTAATACAAGTTTAATAAAGATATTTACATGAAAAGTTCAGCTGGTGTTAACAATAAATGTAATAAATAAATATGATATATGCCCAATTATACATAGGTAATATCCATTAAAACTTTTTCCTTTATTGTGTATTTGAAGGTGCTAAGTGATACAATGTTATTGACTTCTTCTGGCAAGAGATTCTAACATCTCGCACCGCTGGCTGCAATAGTCTGCTGAGCATGAAATGTTTTACATAATAGCACTCTCAGATCATACGGTCGCCGGCTGTCTGAATTACATGACAATAAGTGGAAATTGATTTGACTTTTATAAGTATATAGTGACTTGCGGACAAAGAGATTGATCTAAAGAAACATTACATCTGGAAATTTCAGGAGTTTTAGGTCTTCAAATAAGCTGTTTGTGGCAATACATCGATGGTTGTGAGTTAATACACGTATCGTTTTTTTTTTTTTTTGTGTGTGTGTGTGTGTGTATGTGTGACAAAAAATTAACAAGGCAAGTTTTGTTGACCTCTCCCCATATAGCTGTGCGGTATAAATTGTGTGTGGGTAAGCAAGTGTTTGGTAAATTTGTCTCAATGAGTATGCTAATACGTACTTTATATAAAAACACCAAGAATTTTGCTAAGCTTTGTAATTACGTCTGATGTATAGAATTTTCATTTTCATTTGTCATCAACTAAAACTCCTAAAAACATAAACTCATCAACTTTTTGAAGCCTGAGATTATCAATATAAACATTAACATTTTTTTTTTTTTTTATGTAGGAGGGACACTGGCCAAGGGCAACAAAAATTCAATAAAAAAAAAAGTCCACTGAAATGCCAGTCCCATAAAAGCGTCAAAGCAGTACAAAAAAATTGATGGATAAGTGTCTTGAAACCTCCCTCTTGAAGAAGTTCAAGTCATAGTAAGATGGAAATACAGAAGCAGGCAGGGAATTCCAGAGTTTACCAGAGAAAGGGATGAATGATTGAGAATACTGGTTAACTCTTGCGTTAGAGATGTGGACAGAATAAGGATGAGAGAAAGAAGAAAGTCTTGTGCAGCGAGGTCGCAGGAGTAGGGGAGACATGCAGTTAGCAAGATCAGAAGAACAGTTAGCATGAAAATAGCGGTAGAAGACAGCTAAAGATGCAACACTGCGGCGGTGAGAGAGAGGCTGAAGACAGTCAGTTAGAGGAGAGGAGTTGATGAGACAGAAAGCTTTTGATTCCAACCTGTCTAGAAGAGCAGTATGAGTGGAACTCCCCCAAGACATGTGAAGCATACTCCATATACGGACGGATAAGGCCCTTGTACAGAGTTAGCAACTAGGGGGATGAGAAAAACTAGCGGAGACGTCTCAGAACACCTAACTTCATAGAAGCTGTTTTAACTAGAGATGAAAATTAATGTGAAGTTTCCAGTTCAGATTATAAGTAAAGGACAGACCGGGGATATTCAGTATAGAACAGGGGGACAGATGAGTGTCACTGAAGAAGAGGGATAGTTGTCTGGAAGGTTGTGTCGAGTTGATAGATGGAGGAATTGAGTTTTTGAGGCATTGAACAATACCAAGTTTGCTCTGCCCCAATCAGAAATTTTAAAAAGATCAAAAGTCAAGCGTTCTGTGGCTTCCCTGTGTGAAATGTTTACCTCCTGAAGGGTTGGACGTCTATGAAAAGATGTGGAAAAGTGCAGGGTGGTATCATCAGCGTAGGAGTGGATAGGACAAGAAGTTTGGTTTAGAAGATCATTAATGAATAATAAGAAGAGAATGGGTGACAGGACAGAACCCTGAGGAACACCCCTGTTAATAGATTTAGAAGAACAGTGACCGTCTACCACAGCAGCAATAGAACGGTCAGAAAGGAAACTTGAGATGAAGTTACAGAGAGAAGGATAGAAGCCGCAGGAGGGTAGTTTGGAAATCAAAGCTTTATGCCAGACTCTATCAAAAGCTTTTGATATGTCCAAGGCAACAGGAAATGTTTCACCAAAACCTCCAAAAGAGGATGACCAAGACTTAGTAAGGAAAGCCAGAAGATCACTAGTAGAGCGGCCTTGACGGAACCGATACTGGCGATCAGATAGAAGGTTGTGAAGTGATAGATGTTTAAGAATCTTCCTGTTGAGGATAGATTCAAAAACTTTAGATAGGCAGGAAATTAAAGCAATAGGACGGTAGTTTGAGGGATTAGAACTGTCACCCTTTTTAGGAACAGGCTGAATGTGGGCAAACTTCCAGCGAGAAGGAAAGGTAGATGTTGACAGACAGAGCTGAAAGAGTTTGACTAGGCAAGGTGCAAGCACGGAGGCACAGTTTCGGAGAACAATAGGAGGGACACCATCAGGTCCATAAGCCCTCCGAGCGTTTAGGCCATCGAGGGCATGGAAAACATCATTGCGGAGAATTTTAATAGGTAGCATGAAGTAGTCAGAGGGTGGAGGAGAGGGAGGAACAAGCCCAGAATCGTCCAAGGTAGAATTTTTAGCAAAGTTTCGAGCGAAGAGTTCAGCTTTAGATATAGATATGATAGCAGTGGTGCCATCTGGTTGAAATAAAGCAGGGAAGGAAGAAGAAGCAAAGTTATTGGAGACATTTTTGGCTAGATGCCAGAAGTCACGAGGGGAGTTAGATCTTGAAAGGTTTTGACACTTTCTGTTAATGAAGGAGTTTTTGGCTAGTTGGAGAACAGACTTGGCATGGTTCCGGGCAGAAATATTAAGTGCATGAGATTCTGGTGATGGAAGGCTTAAGTACCTTTTGTGGGCCACCTCTCTATCATGTATAGCACGAGAAAAAGCTGTGTTAAACCAAGGTTTCGAAGGTTTAGGTCGAGAAAAAGAGTGAGGAATGTACGCCTCCATGCCAGACACTATCACCTCTGTTATGCGCTCAGCACACAAAGACGGGTCTCTGACACGGAAGCAGTAGTCATTCCAAGGGAAATCAGCAAAATACCTCCTCAGGTCCCCCCAACTAGCAGAGGCAAAACGCCAGAGGCACCTTCGCTTAGGGGGATCCTGAGGAGGGATTGGAGCGATAGGACAACTGGGTGTGTCACCAAAAGGTGCGTTACCATGTGTTTTAGTAATATTTAAGGTTAGTTTGTTGCCTTTGATCCAGTTAGATACATGTATTAACTCACTATTTAGATTATTTTTAATATCAAGAATTTTTTGTCCGTGGAGAAACATAATCATGTCATCACTAAAAAGGATTCACTTTGCTTTGTCAGTACTGCATATTATGTCATTTACGTAAAGTAAAAATAAAATTGGCCCTAGCATAGATCCCATTGGTACACCATAAAGGAACGGGTAAAATATGATGATGGGACATGCATTGTTTCCTCTTACTTAAATAACTTAAATTGAGTATATGCTGGACCACGAATGCCATAAATCTTTAATTTCTCCAACAAAACTGAATGTGATAGTGTTGAAAGCTTTAGAGAATTGAAAGAAAACAGATTTGTGGTACATTTTACTATCGAGTGTATTGTATGTGTTTTGGGAAAGCTGATGTATAGCAAGTTCGGTAGAAAAGTTAGGACGGTAACCAAACTGAGACACTATAATTAAAATTTTGAGAGATAATTAAATAGTCAACGAGCTACATTTTATTTATTTTTTATAAAACTTTGCTAAAACTTGGTAGGATTGATACTGGCTTGTAATTACAATGAAGATAATTATCACTTTTTTTTTTTTTTAAGAGCGTTATCACTCTAGCTACCTGGAGATGCTTTGGGAAACATCCTTCCTTAAAAGCTCTATATTCAATGAAAGGAGATATTCATTACAGCATTCTTTAATATTTTATTTTATTTTATTTATTTATTTTTTTTCATGTTTAGGACATGAGATCTTGGAGATGTTGATCTTATGTTCATAATGGCAATTTTAACTTCCTCAAGTGATGTAGGCTGAAGAAGAAAAAAAAAAAAAGGAAATGGAACAGACTCAGTTAAATAAGTATTAAATGTTTTTTTTTTTTTTATGTAGGAAGGACACTGGCCAAGGACAACAAAAATCTAATAAAAAAAATGCCCACTGAAATGCCAGTCTCATAAAAGGATCAAAGCAGTGGTCAAAAATTGATGAATAAGTGTCTTGAAACCTCCCTCTTGAAGGAATTCAAGTCATAGGAAGGTGGGAAATACAGAAGCAGGCAGGGAGTTCCAGAGTTTACCAGAGAAAGGGATGAATGACTGAGAATACTGGTTAACTCTTGCGTTAGAGAGGTGGACAGAATAGGGGTGAGAGAAAGAAGTTAGTCTTGTGCAGCGAGACCGTAGAAGGAGGGGAGGCATGCAGTTAGCAAGATCAGAAGAGCAGTTAGCATGAAAATAGCGGTAAAAGACAGCTAGATATGCAACATTGCGGCGGTGAGAGAGAGGCTGAAGACAGTCAGTTAGAGGAGAGGAGTTGATGAGACGAAAAGCTTTTGATTCCACCCTGTCTAGAAGAGCAGTATGAATGGAACCCCCCCAGACATATGAAACATACTCCATACATGGACAGATAAGGCCCTTGTACAGAGTTAGGTTAAGAGTTAAGAGGGGGGTGAGAAAAACTGGCGGAGACGTCTCAGAACACCTAACTTCATAGAAGCTGTTTTAGCTAGAGATGAGATGTGAAGTTTCCAGTTCAGATTATAAGTAAAGGACAGACCGAGGATGTTCATTGTAGAAGAGGGGGACAGTTGAGTGCCATTGAAGAAGAGGGGATAGTTGTCTGGAAGGTTGTGTCGAGTTGATAGATGGAGGAATTGAGTTTTTGTAGTTGTAGGTGGGTGAATATTAGATGATAAGCTGTAAGTAATATTACGAAATAAATTGTTAAATGATTCCGCTATGTTTTGATTGCTGGTTTTGACTTCATTCTGAAATATGACAGAATCAGGTAATTTATTTATATTATTTTTTTTCCGAACATTTTGATCACCGTTTCCCCATGTCTTTTTAATGTCTCTTGCATTTTCTTTTTACTTCGATTTAAAGTAATTTTCTCTGGTGTTTCTTATTACTTTAATCAGTATATTTCTGTACTGTTTGAATATTTTTTTCGTAAAAGATAGTTTGAAAATTAAAGCTTTATGCCAGACTCTATCAAATGCTTGATGTGTATAAAGGCGGCGTCACACAGGGTAAATCTCTTACAGCATGCTGCCCATTTTTGCTGGCGGCTAGATAAAGTGAGCAGCAAATAACGTCTACCTGCTCGTTTTTTATTGTCGGGAAGAATAGAAAACAGCTATGGTGCCGGACTTGTTGGGAGTATTTAAGGTCAAAAAACCGTCATACTACAAGTTGTACATGTACAATAAAAATATATTGTCATACTTTATAAGTAAAATTGTCAACTATAAAACTTAGAAAGAAGAAGTATATGTATCAGTGCATGCTTGTGATTTGTTTGTGTGGTGTGTGAAACTATTTATAGCGCTTATTTGACAACTGCAGCTGGTGAGATGAACAACGTTTCTTGATGGAGTCCCGCACTAAGTTTTGTTGGAATGTAAAATCTCGGCACAAATTAATTGAGGTATACTGAACAAAAGAACATAAGAACATAAGAAATAAGGGAAGCTGCAAGAAGCGACCAGGCTTACACGTGGTAGTCCCTGTATGAAACACACCTACCTATTTCCATCTGTTATCCCCATCCATAAACTTGTCTAATCTTCTCTTAAAGCTCTCTAGTGTCCTAGCACTAACTACATGATTACTGAGTCCGTTCCACTCATCTACCACTCTATTTGAGAACCAATTTTTTCCTATCTCCTTCCTAAACCTAAATTTTTCAAGCTTGAACCCGTTATTTCTTGTTCTACCCTGGTTGCTGATCCTAAGAATTTTGCTTACATCTCCCTTGTTATATAACCCTTATACCACTTAAAGACTTCTATCAGGTCCCCTCTTAACCTATGTCTCTCTAGAGAATGTAAATTTAACAGCTTCAACCTCGCCTCGTAAGGAATACTCCTCATCCCCTGTATCCTTTTAGTCATTCTCCTCTGTACTGATTCTAATAGACCTATATCTTTCCTGTAATGTGGGGACCAGAACTGCACAGCGTAGTCTAGATGAGGTCTGACCAGCGCCAAGTATAACTTTAATATTACTTCCGGCCTTCTACCTTTAACACTCCTAAAAATGAATCCTAGTACCCTATTTGCCTTGTTTCTGGCTTCTATGCATTGTTTCCCTAGACGGAGTTCAGAGCTAACTATAACTCCTAAATCTTTCTCGTACCCTGCACCTACCAGAGTTTGGTTGTTTAATGTGTACCTGTTGTGTGGGTTTCTCCTACTTACGCTAAGCACTTTGCATTTCTCGATATCAAATTGCATTTGCCATCTATCCGTCCATTCATTCATTCATTCTATCTAAGTCTGCCTGCAAGGCGATGGCATCCGCTTCTGACCTAATTAATCTACCTACCTTTGTGTCATCCGCAAATTTACTAACATCACTACTAATTCCACTATCCAAGTCATTGATATATATTAGAAATAACAATGGCCCTAATACTGATCCCTGTGGCACCCCATTAATTACATGACCCCACTCGGATTTCGAGCCGTTTATTACCACTCTCTGTCGCCTGTTATCAAGCCATGACCCTATCCAGCCTAACACCTTCCCATCTATCCCGTGTGCCCTAACCTTTCTTAGGAGCCTTTGATTGGGTACCTTGTCAAATGCTTTACTAAAGTCCAGATATAAGATATCATAACTATCATCATTATCTACTGCCTCGTACACCTTACTGTAAAAACTTAACAAGTTTGTCAGGCAAGACTTCCCCTTCGTGAAGACATGCTGTGACTGATTGATCAAGTTATGTTTGTCTAAATGCTCCCTAATGTTCCTCGCTATTATTGACTCTAACATTTTACCTACAACTGAAGTTAAGCTGACAGGTCTATAATTAGACGCTAAAGTTTTATCTCCTTTCTTACATTAGCCTGCCTCCACATTACTGGTATCTCACCCGACTCCATTGATTTCCTAAAGACAGAAACTAACGGCTCACTAATAATCTCTTTACATTCTTTAAGTACTCTGGGATATATTTCATCAGATCCTGTTGACTTGAACTGTTTTAGCCTATCTATCTCCTGTTCCACTATCTCCCTAGTTATGGAAATGGATTGTTTACTGGATTCAGACTATTAATTAGTACTCGGGATGTTCGCTGTAGGACCTGCTCGCGCTTTGCCACCTCAACCCTGGAGTGACCTGACCATGGCCAGCAGGGCGCGGCCTGTGGAGATAACACCGCACGGCCTAGATGCCAAGTGAAGCGAAAGATTTATTACAGCGTCCTTGTTACATCATCAAATCGAAAGCCATAAAAAAAAAACATGCAGTCGTATATGATAACTTATAAGTAATTTTGTAATAATTAAGGCGAAATAAAGTGGCTAAAGAGATGTTTACTTGGGGTTTGTTGTCGGAATGACGAGGCGTCAGTACAACGGTACAATCCTTTTATGACGCCAAACTTGTATTGCCGGTCTCACCGGCAAAAAAGGGCAGCATGCTTGGAGAAATTTGCCTTGTGTGACATCGCCTCAAGGCAACAGCGAAAGTTTCACCAAAATTCCTAAAAGACAAGGTAAGAAAATCCAGATCACCAATAGATTCGACGGAATCTATACTGGTGATCAGATATAAGATTGTGAAGTGATAGATGATTAAGGATCTTTCTGTTGAGGATAGTAAAAAAAGACAGGAAAACTTTAGAGAGCCCGAAAATTAAAACAATAGGAAGATAATTTAAGGGATTAGAGCGGACACCCTTCTAAGGAACAAGCTGCATGTAGGCAAACGTCCAGCAAGAATAAAAGGTATATAATGACAGAAAGATGTGCAAGCACGGATGCACAGTTTCAGAGAACAGTAGGAGGAACGTCATCAGCTCCATAAGCCATCCGAGGATTAAGGCCAATGAGACCATGGAAAACATCATTGCAAAGCATCTTAATGAGAGGCAAGACATAGTCGGAGGGCGAAAGAAGAGGAGGAACGAACCCTGAATCATCCAAGGTAGTCTTTAGTGAAGGTTTGGTTCATTCTTAGAAATAGAGTAAATGTGATTGGTAGCATCAGGTTGAGATAGAAAAGGAAACGACTGGGAAGTAAAAACAAAAAGTAGATACTTTAGGCTAGGTGCCAGATGTCACGAGGGGAGTTTGATCGAGAAAGATTTTGACATTCTATATTGATGAAGAGTCTTTGGCTAGTTGGAGAGCAACTTTGGCAGTCACCAGAAGTAAACTCTTTGTCATTCCTGGGTTACATAATTATTCAGTAACGACACCTGTCACCTCCTACCTGGTGAAGGCTTTTGTTTTCTTGGGATAAGTTCAGCCCCCTTTAAAAACTAAGCCTTGAGGCTCCACCCACTTGACCTTTCCATCCTGGTCCATGCCCTGTCCCTTCCTGTGATCAGAAAGTTCCCCCTTCATCCCCCTCTCCACCACCCTCCTATACCTCTCTCTCTCTCTCTCTCTCTCTCTCTCTCTCTCTCTCTCTCTCTCTCTCTCTCTCTCTCTCTCTCTCTCTCTCTCTCTCTCTCTCTCTCTCTCTCTCTCTCTCTCTCTCTCTCTCTCTCTTTCTCTCTCTCTCTCTCTTTCAGTTGACCCTGTGACAACAGTGGGACAGGACATATCCTTTCTCCGCTGGTCACAGAGTCAGATCCATCATCATGGCTGAGTGATGATTCTCAGAAGTGTGTTGGAGAACAGTAACCTTGTTTGTGACTATACTACCTTCGAACATTGTGTTGCTTTAGCAGTGACTAGTGATGACCCACGAGCACATTGTAGCTCAGCGGTGAAGCGGCTCCGAACAGTGACTGACAGCATGGAAATAGTGGACAGTGATGGTTTCACGTTGACGCAACACCGTAAAAAGAGCAAACAAGGTGAAACTCCAGATTATAGTGATCAGCAGGCCTCATCTTAGGAGATAAACAACAATACCCAAAAAGAAACGTATCGCCTCTTCTTCCCCAGTGGGGTGTCGCGCCGATATATGGCTGGCGAAGGTGGCAGTCAAGCACCGGAATCTCTCTGTACAACCTCGGATGACTCCCAAAATCCATCATTGCAGTCACGCAGGACAAGGACACGGTGAAGTTCCTTACATAGGTTTGACATCTCTACAATGGCAACACTATGAAGCTGACGCAGATCACGGAAGAAAACAAGCAAACAAAAGTGTTCATCAAGAATTATCCATACTACATACCACTGAGTTACATCGAGGATCATTCCAGAGTGCTGTGTGCAGAGAGGAATGTTCATCACGGAAAGCAAGACACTATGAATCAGGGCTGCGTTTGAGAAGGCGACGCCCGGAGCGCCAGGAACGCCCGGATCTCCCCTATCAAACGCTTTTGGGAGCCTCTCGAGTAACATAAAAGGAGCCGTGCCGTTGCTATGGTAACGGCGACTCCACAAAATGGACCACACTGCTGACTTAAATCCTGCAACACTAGTTGTCCTGACACCGTTCCGCTCTATAATAACCAAGAGTTTAAAGTACACTTCAGGACAGAAAAAAACAGGCTTTGAGTTACAACCCAATGATAATTCTGTCTATAACTTCTCTCTATCCATAACCACCCTTCCCGTGGATCAAACACAATTAGAAATTAAGCATTTTCGAATAAAAAGGGTATAAAATGTTGAAATAATTACAAGATAACCACCACAAAGTATATATATAGCCAAACATATAGGGTGTATTGCCAGAACGGTCGAGGGCCAAGTGAGAATGTGACCTGTTATCGCCCTGAACGCTATGTTGGTGGGGTCAATTGATGCTGCTCACCCCACACTTCACATCCTGGCCTGTGTGCCAGCCAACCTCTCTACCTCGACCGTGATTGATAGTAAGTGGTATAAATTAATCTATGCCATTGTTCGTTAGATTACTATATCATCATAATCATCACTGCTTACCTGCAGTTGCCGGGAATCCGTTCCCGCAAGGTGGAGAGTACGTGGGCAAGTCAGCTTTCCGTGGGAATTGCGAGAAGTTGGGGCACAGATTGTGACAGTGCGATCATAGGACCAAGTGAGAGTATTGTGCCGGAGGCCACAACACGCAGCTGTGCAAGGAGAGAGTGATGAGAGGGGAGAAGTTTCCACCGAGGTTCTCGAACTGCTCTCTAGAGCACAACATCTGGAGCATCAGATGTCCCTTGCGACCGGACTCACGTCGGCACCTAAGGGACGAGATAAGGAGTGATCCTACACCTGCGCCACCACCTCACTCCATCCACAACTATCTAGCGCTCCCTCCACCAGCCTGGACGCCTGCCCCACCAAAACCGCAGGCGGCGGGATCTCACCGGTTCACAGTGTCGAGGACAGCCCCGCCATGCAGCCTCAAATAGCACCATTGCCTCAGTCCTCTCTCTCACCACTGCCTCCACCACCTCACCCAACACTCAGCCCCATCTCACAACACCAGCAAGCCACATGTGTACCTCAAATACCCAAGACGAGCAGTCAGCTGAACAAGGAAGTGGAGATGCTTTGTTAGGAAGTGTTAGGAATGAAAGCGTCTCAAGCTAGCCTCCAGGAGAGCCCGGAGCTCAAACTCCACCACACGCTACACGTCCTCACGGATATGGTTGCGCAACAATCAGGAGCCCCTCGGACAGTGCAGGAGACAGGGCTCGATGGCAGCGTCCTATCGCTCCAATCCCTCCTCAGGATCCCTGAAAGCGGAGGTGCCACTGGCGTTTTGCCTCTGCTAGTTGGGGGGACCTGAGGAGGTATAATGCTGATTTTCCTTGGAATGCTTAATGCTTCTATGTCATAGACCCATCTCTGTATATTGACCCATAACAGAGGTGATAGTATCTGGCGTAGAGGTACAGATTCTTCACTCTTTCTCTCACCCTAAACCTTCTAAACCTTGGTTTAACACAGCCTGTTCTCGTGCAATACATGATAGAGAGGTGGCTCATAAAAGGTACTTGAGCCTTTCATCACCTGAATCTCATGCACTTTATATTTCTGCCGGGAATCATGATAAGTCTGTTCTCCAACTAGCAAAAAAAAAAAAAAAACCTTCATTAATAGAAAAAGTCAAAATCTTTCAAGATCTAACTCCCCTCGTGACTTCTGACATCTAGCCAAAAAACATTTTCATTATCTTTGCTTCTTTATCTTTTTCTCCTTTATTTTAACCTGATGGCACCACTGCCATCTAATCTATTTCTAAAGCTGAACTTTTCGCTCATACCTTTGCTAAAAAAATTCTACCATGGATGATTCAGGACTTGTTCCTCCCTCTCCTCCACCCTCTGACTACTTCATGCTACCTATTAAAATCCTTCGCTGTGATGTTTTCCATGCCCTCGCTGACCTAAACCCTCGGAAGGCTTATGTACCTAATGGGGTCCCTCCTATTGTTCTCCGAAACTGTGCTTCCGTGCTTGCACCTTGCCTAGTCAAACTCTTTCAAATCTGTCTAACAACATGTACCTTTCCTTCTTGCTGGAAGTTTGCAGAAGTTTGCTCCTAAAATGGGTAACCATTCTAATCCCTCAAACTATCGTCATATAGCTTTAATTTCGTGTCTCTCTAAAGTTTTTTAATCTAATCTCAACAGGAAGATTCTTAAACATCTGTCACATCACATCCTTCTACCTGATCGCCAGTACGGATTCCGTCAAGCCCGCTCTACTGGTGATATTCTGGCTTTCATTACTTAGTCTTGGCTATCCTCTTTTAGAGATTCTAGTAAAACTTTTGCTGTTGCCTTAGACATATCAAAAGCTTTTGATAAAGTCTGGCACAAAGCTTTGATTTCCTAACTACCCTCCTACGGCTTCTATCCTTCTCTCTGTAACTTCATCTGAAATTTCCTTCTCTGACCGTTCTATTGCTGGCGTAGTATACGATCACTGTTCTTCTAAATTTATTAATAGTGGTGTTCCTCAGGGTTCTGTCCTAGTGGACAGACAGGTTCTGTCCTAGTGGACAGAACCCTGTCCACTAGGACAGGTCTATCTAATCCTAGGCTGATGATACCAACCTGCACTTTTCTATGTGTTTTCGTTGACATCCAACCCTTCAGGAAGTAAACAGTTCACACAGGGAAGCCATAGAACGCCTGACTCGTGATCTCTCTAAAATTTCTGATTGGGGCAGAGCAAACTTAGTATTACTCAGTGCCTCAAAATCCAATTCCTCCATTTATCAACTCTACACAACCCTCCAGACAATTATCCCCTCACTGACACTCAACTGTTTCCCTCTTCTACACTGAACACTCTTGGTCTGTCCTTTATTTATAATCTGAACCGGAAACTTCACATCGCATCTCTAACTAAAACAGCTTCTGTGAGGTTCGGTGTTCTGAGACGTTTCCGTCAGTTTCCCCCCAGCTGCTAACTCTATACAAGGGCCTTTTCCGTCCATGTATGGAGCATGGTTCACATGTATGGGGAGTGGGAGTTTCGCTCGTACCATTCTTTTAGACTGGGTGGAATCGAAATTTTTTTGTCTTATGAACTCCTCTCGTCTAACTGACTGTCTTCAGCCTCTTTCTCATTGCCGCAATGTTGCAATGTCCTTGCTATCTTCTACCACTATTTTCATGTCAACTGCTCTTCTGATCTTGCTAAATGCATGCTTTCCCTCCTCCCGCTGCCTCGTTGCACAAGACTTCTTTCTCTCACCCCTATTCTGTCCACCTGTCTAATGCAAGAGTTAACCATTATTCTTAATCATTCATCCATTTCTCTGGTAAACTCTGGAACTCCCTCCCTGCTTCTGTATTTCCATCTTCCTATGACTTGAACTCTTTTAAGAGAACGGTTTCAAGACACTTATCCTGTATTTTTGACTAACGCTTTCGACTCTGTGACGCGCGGCGACGACCCAACAGGACACCTGACATTCACCTCACCTCACCCCTCGCCACCCAGAAGCCCACACACTCTCGGCAGCAGGGACACCCACGGACGACAGGTAACACTTCTGCAGTGGAATATACATGGGTCGGTGAGCAATGCAGCGAACTTACTGCAGTACATACACACGTGTGATACTGCTGTCATGCTGCTGTAGGAGACGCTAATTAATGACGCATCCAACATGCGCTTCGGGAGGTACCAGCTCTTTAACAAATTTATCAGCAGTGGGGGGTCTCGAGGCCCCATCACCCCTGAGCGAAATGACATTCCTGCCATTCTGACAGGTGACCCACCAAGCCCCAGGGCTCAGGTTGATGCGCAGTGCGTCACCTTACACCTCGGCGCCGCCACCAAGGTAGAAGTGTACAATGTGTACTGCAGGCAGCGATGAACGATTTGATCTGCTGGTCGGTGACTGCCAGTCTGCCGCGTGAACTCCTGGAGAAAAAAAAAGACGAACTGGACCCCGCGCGGCTGGATGCTGTCACTGACGCCACCCTCCGGGAGGATGACACTGATCACCCCTTAACGAGGCAAGAACTGCTCAGGGTGAGGAAAACGAGCAAAGACACAGCACCGGATGAGGGTGACATTACCTATTCTATGCTTAATGCAGTTTGTAATGTGGTGGACGACCTTCTTTTGCAACTGTACAACATGTCCCTCACTCAGGGAGTGCTTCCGCCGCTATGGACCATATAAACATAATTTTCATCTCCATAAAAGGCGACAACAGCAAATTGAAGCCGATCAGCGTAACCTCCACCATGTGCAAGATGCTAGAGCGCATTTTCCTTCACCTCTTCTCCTACAAAATCAAGAAACTAGACGCTGGAGTAAATTGCTTTGTCCAGCATAGGGGCACATCTAACTGCCTTGCAAATTATGTTGCCAATGAGAAGATAAAAATTGATGTCTTCCTGGATATTGAAAAAGCATTTAACAAGGCTCAACCGCACGTCATTCCAGCGGAATTCGTCAAGTTGGTAGTGAAAGGTCGCTTGCTGCTACTGGTTGATTGACTGATTGATTGAATTAATATGAATAACATGGAAGAAGTAACATAACAAAAATCAGGGCATTAGCCCGCTGAGCCTAAGCTCCCTAGTACAGTTTTCTTCAACCTTTTCTAAGCTAATGCACCCTTCCAGGAGCTTTGAGAAACCCATGTACCCCTAGCTTTGAAAATCACGTTTTAAGCATTAGGAGTCTATTTTAGACATACAAAAAAAAAAAAAAAAAAAATAGCTATTCGGTCCTACATAACTGTGATATAGGTGGTAGATATATAATAAAATAAGATAGTTGTGATACATATTGCATTTCTACTTTTAGATGTACATATAATTTCCAAATATTTTGAAAAAAAAAAGATGCCAATGGAATATCACATTGTGTACATACACTTTATAAAATAGCAGTATAGCTAATGAAAAGGTTTTACATAAAGTGACTGGTTTGCTGCTGCATTGTTGCAACAATCTTTTCAAAGCGAGGTTTTATTTCACTTTCTAGTGCCCCCTCATCAGAGAATCCACATCTTGTAGATGGTTTCGCTTTTTTGTTTTAATATCCAACATATTAGAGAAGCCTCTTTCTGCCAGATAAGTTGTTGGCATTCACACTAGATAGGTTATGGCCATTCGTGCAAATTCTTCGTAGTCTTTGAATTCCTAAAAGTGAGCACCAGAAACCTCCATAGTAGGAAAAGTCACGATATGAAGACTTCTGTGTAAAATCAGTGGACAGTTCTAGCAAAGTAGGAGTCAGTGATTCCAGATTGGCTGGTATTAGCTGAGACAAAGGGGTTCACAACCCACATACATTCTTCGAGTGCTCTTGCCTCTTGATCAAGGAAATACAGACAAAATTTCTTCTCCAGATTGTTCAGATACAAATTACAAAATCCTTAATATTTCCTTCTAGTAAAGGAGATAGCACGTCCCAGTTGCACTCTTTCAAAAACTGATCAAGGGAGCTGAAACTACCGAAGTCCTAAGTTTCAACTTTTCTTTTCTTCATAACCCAATCTTTAACTTGAAAACTTCATTTCTACCAGTGACATAAAAAAAATATCCCCATCAAAGCCTTGGAGGGTTAGGTTTAACTAATTCAACTTCTCAAAGATGGAAGCCATGCATGATAATCTGGCAATCCAGTAGATGTCCTGGAGTTTGACAGCCCTTTCGTCTTCTTCTTCAGTCAAAAATACGCACACTTCTTCTCTTAGTATTAGAAATCTGTTCAACACTTTGCCACTAGAGAACCAACGAATTTCTGCGTAAAGAAGCTTAGAAAATTTTACATCCATTTCTTTGCAAAGCTGCTCAAACATGCGACCCTTTTTTTTGCCTAGCATGGATATTATTCACCCTCTTTACCAAATCATTGATGATTTCGTCAAAGTATTTTTTTCCCACACTTGACAGTAGATTCTTGGCAGCCAGTGCCTCCCGATGTAATATACAGTGAATTGAATAGCAGCTGGGAACAACATCCTTGATTTTTTTGACAACATCTTTCTTACTTCCAACCATTGCTGCAGCCCCATCTGTGGTAACACAAGCACATTTGTTCCAGCTCAGATAATTCTTGACCATAAACTCATTTATCTTGGCGAATATTCCCTCTGCTGTTGTCTGCACACCTAGTGGTAAGCAGAATAGGAAATGTTCTATTTTCTTGGAGTGACTTAGGAAAGTGGCAGTAAGCTAAAAGGTGAGCAATATTTCCAGTGTCAATGGTTTCATCGAACTGCAAACCAAACCAGGGTGATGCTCTGAGCATTGTAAGTAGCTGATCCTTCAAATCTTCAGCGACTACCACAGATCGACATTTCATTGTGGAGTCTGAAAGTGAAATACTCTAAAGCTTATTAAGTGGTTTCTTGCCTCCATGAAGATGCTGGGCACCTTTTCCTAAGCATGGAAGAATGACTGTCTAGAGTGAAAGGTTTCTTAGCTTTCATAAGTACATGGACTATTTCCATCGATGTCATTAGCAGGGCCTTCTCTTCCTTTTCTCGATGGACCACAATGCTGTCGATTTATTGATTTATTGATTTATTCTTATGCTCGTCGAATTGCTTTTTGAGATATGATAGTAGCTTAGAAGGTACAAGACTTGAATTTTTACGCTGCACAGAACAGAAGAGACACCGAACATCTGGATAAGGATTCTGCTCCTCTTCATTTGGTAAATAAAAATCCATACTTAACATAATCATTCCCCTTCCTTTTCTTTGCTTTTAGTTGAATGAACGTACTTGATGGATGTTGCCTTTTCTGCTTGAAACTTGTTTCATCACCATTCCTCGGTTTTGGTAAAACTGATCCAGCTTTGTGATCTTCCTCTTTATTTTAATCACTCATTTGCCTTTCATCCAGTTCCTCAGGTCGTAGTTCATCAGTAAAACCGGATTTTTTGAAGTGCTTGAGCATAGCCATCTGCAGGAAAAAATAAATAAAAAAATATCTACCAAGTTTTATTACAAATCTACCATACTACGTATATTCTGCCATCTCAGTACTAATAGCTTAGCCTCGTCTATCCTGGAAAAAAAATCCTGCGAAAGGGCTTGTGGCTAGCTAAAATGATTGCCCCTGATAATAATTATATAACCATTCTTTTACTTGCATCTTGCAAGTATATCTTTTCTAGGAAAACCCCTTAAAAATCTATCGTACTCTAAGCACAAAACAAAGAAAATGGGCTTGGTGGTGGGTAGACTGCTGTAAACACCAAGACACTTTGCTTGTTCACTTAATTTGGAGAGACTCTTCACTGCTGTTATTTCTTTTTATGAGATTGGCATTTTTTTTTTTTTTTTTTGTCTTATTTTAATGAGAAATTGACAGTTTTTAACCAGCATTTTGTCAAAGGTTGGCATTTTCCTGGAAGAAAATCAGAGAACCCTGCTCACATCTCTTCCTCACTGTCTCCGATAATTATACACGTTACAGACACAAATTAACTTATATTTCAAAACATAGTGACATGATGTATAGATAGGTGGATGGAAGGAAACACGACACGGGTATGCAGAATTGTAGATAAAAGTTAATTCCCCGATTATTTTCGTTGTCGTTTCTTCGGGGAAAGAAGCAACACCTCAAGTAGATGAGAAATTGTCTACCTGTGTTTACTTCCATCCACCTATCATTATTTATTACTCACCGGTATACGAGCAATTTTGGATAGCCAAGTTGGGAGCCACTTGACTGTGTGTCTAAGGGAACGTGAAGGTGGAATGAGGGTAGCAATATTCCGAGTGTAGTATACTCCAACTACTGGCGCCAGTGACAAATCTAATACGAGTACCGCAGCTGGCTCGTCAGCAGTAACGTGCCACATCTGAAACCTGTGAAGGGCGAGTCAAGTGTGTCACACACTCTTCGTAAAAAAGTACATAATCATGTAAAACTCCTTATATTTTTCCTCACACATTTGGGCAGTATTGGCCTATTTTGGGGGGAATGGAGGGAATTACTGAAATATTGTTAGCATCATCTGTTTCTGATCTTGACCTTGTCAAAAACTGCATCTTCCCTTTTCTTTTTTATGTAGGAAGGATACTGGCCAAGGGCAACAAAAATCTAATAAAAAAATGCCCACTGAAATGCCAGTCCCATAATAGGGTCAAAGCAGTCGTCAAAAATTGGTGGATAAATGTCTTGAAACCTCCCTCTTGAAGGAATTCAAGTCGTAGGAAGGTGGAAATACAGAAGCAGGCAGGGAGTTCCAGAGTTTACCAGAGAAAGGGATGAATGATTGAGAATACTGGTTAACTCTTGCGTTAGAGAGGTGGACAGAATAGGGGTGACAGAAAGAAGAAAGTCTTGTGCAGCGAGGCCGCGGAAGGAGGGGAGGCATGCAGTTAGCAAGATCAGAAGAGCAGTTAGCATGAAAATAGCGGTAGAAGACAGCTAGATATGCAACATTGCGGCGGTGAGAGAGAGGCTGAAGACAGTCAGTTAGAGGAGAGGAGTTGATGAGACGAAAAGCTTTTGATTCCACCCTGTCTAGAAGAGCAGTATGAGTGGAACCCCCCAGACATGTGAAGCATACTCCATACATGGACGGATAAGGCCCTTGTACAGAGTTAGCAGCTGGGGGGGTGAGAAAAACTGGCGGAGACGTCTCAGAACACCTAACTTCATAGAAGCTGTTTTAGCTAGAGATGAGATGTGAAGTTTCCAGTTCAGATTATAAGTAAAGGACAGACCGAGGATGTTCAGTGTAGAAGAGGGGAACAGTTGAGTGTCATTGAAGAAGAGGGGATAGTTGTCTGGAAGGTTGATAGATGGAGGAATTGAGTTTTTGAGGCATTGAACAATACCAAGTTTGCTCTGCCCCAATCAGAAATTTTAGAAAGATCAGAAGTCAGGCGTTCTGTGGCTTCCCTGCGTGATATGTTTACCTCCTGAAGGGTTGGACGTCTATGAAAAGACGTGGAAAAGTGCAGGGTGGTATCATCAGCGTAGGAGTGGATAGGACAAGAAGTTTGGTTTAGAAGATCATTAATGAATAATAAGAAGAGAGTGGGTGACAGGACTGAACCCTGAGGAACACCACTGTTAATAGATTTAGGAGAAGAAAAGTGACCGTCTACCACAGCAGCAATAGAACGGTCAGAAAGGAAACTTGAGATGAAGTTACAGAGAGAAGGATAGAAACCGTAGGAGGGTAGTTTGGAAATCAGAGCTTTGTGCCAGACTCTATCAAAGGCTTTTGATATGTCCAAGGCAACAGCAAAAGTTTCACCAAAATCTCTAAAAGAGGATGGTAAGGAAAGCCAGAAGATCACCAGTAGACCGGCCTTGACGGAACCCATACTGGCGATCAGATAGATGGTTGTGAAGTGATAGATGTTTAAGAATCTTCCTGTTGAGGATAGATTCAAAAACTTTAGATAAGCAGGAAATTAAAGCAATAAGACGGTAGTTTGAGGAATTAGAGCGGTCACCCTTTTTAGGAACAGGTTGAATGTAGGCAAACTTCCAGCAAGAAGGAAAGGTAGATGTTGACAGACAGAGCTGAAAGAGTTTGACTAGGCAAGGTGCAAGCACGGAGGCACAGTTTCGGAGAACAATAGGAGGGACCCCATCAGGTCCATAAGCCTTCCGAGGGTTTAGGCCAGCAAGGGCATGGAAAACATCATTGCGAAGAATTTTAATAGGTGGCATGAAGTAGTCAGAGGGTGGGGGAGAGGGAGGAACAAGCCCAGAATCGTCCAAGGTAGAGTTTTTAGCAAAGATTTGAGCAAAGAGTTCAGCTTTAGAAATAGATGTGATAGCAGTGGTGCCATCTGGTTGAAGTAGAGGAGGGAAAGAAGAAGCAAAGTTATTGGAGATATTTTTGGCTAGATGCCAGAAATCACGAGGGGAGTCTTGGGGTATTTCATTGGGGATTTACCCTAAAGAAAGAAGGCGGTACATGCCACAACAACCACCCAGACAGCAGATGAGAGGCCGAAAGCGACCAGACAAGACCTAAGGTCATTCAAAGCAGGGCAACAGGTTATGGGTAACTGAACAAAACACATCCTCCCCACAACCAAATGGGCAGCGGCTGGTATCGAGCCTCGGCGCTCCAGGCATCGCGGACATGCCAGGAAATCAACCTGACCACTAGGACACGGGGATCCCGCGAAACTGTCTCGGAGTTAGACTATCCCAAAAATAGGTGATATTAAATTTATTTTATGGGTTATGAGTTTAATATACTAATATAAGACATAAATATGTAATACTTTGATCTCGATTTAAATTAGTCTACTTGACACAATTTTCTTCTTTAAACTTTTTTTTTCGTACTGTGCACTCTCATGTACACTGGCCATGTCATGCACCCCTCCATGTATTCTTTGAAAAAAACTGTTTTATATATATATATATATATATATATATATATATATATATATATATATATATATATATATATATATATATATATATATATATATATATATATATATATATATATATATATATATATATATATATATATATATATATATATATATATATATATATATATATATATATATATATATATATATATATATATATATATATATATATATATATATATATATATATATATATATATATATATATATATATATACTCGTATATATATATGTATATATATATATATATATATATATATATATATATATATATATATATATATATATATATATATATATATATATATATATATATATATATATATATATATATATATTGTAGCGGGACGCTACACCCGCCGCCGCATTCCATTCTCCGGTCCCCTCGTACCTGACGCCAGCCGCGGTCAACCACGTGGTGTGAGGGCAAGCCTCACACCCTTTTGTCTCCGGACGCCAGGCCTAGCCATAAAGCATCTTAATCAGTAGGGATAGGAGAATAGTGTCTTCTATCATTTTTCTCAAACAATAAAAAAAAAAAAAAACTTATCAATGAAAAAGTAAAATAAAATTTGACTCAAGTATTTCTCGAAAATCAAAATCAACTCCAAACAAAAATTTCGATAGCAGACTTTTGTTCGTCTCATCTTTTCATAAGCTGCAATAACCCATATACGAGTATGTATAACAAAAACAACAACGGAGGAGATAATTTTATATGAAAAATCCGCCATTTTTAAATATCAAGCGTTAAATTTTAAGGGGTGATTATAATTTACCTATTACAGCTAGGGACTTGAAATTTACATGATATATACATCATAATATGTTGAAAAGGACTGACATAGTTTCACTTAGTCACTTCAATTGCTTTTGTACATAGGACAAAAGCTATTCATGATTTCACGGTTAATTACCGGGTGGAAAAGGAGGGTAAAAAATTTTGTTAAATTTCGCCATAATTCTATGCCAGTGTTTCACTGCTTAAAATAAATAATATATTAATGAAAAAAAAATATCTGATGCAGACACATTAAAATAATTTGCTGGATTTACGACAAAATAATTCTATATTTGTATTTTCTAATACAAAATTAAAGAAATTTAGATAGTCCTAAAAATTTCTTGTTTTCTGAAAATGTACTTAGAGAGAGAATCATAAATATTTATAGTTAACTAAAGATAAACAGATATATCACATAAATATGAGAAAATAAATGTCTCGCGGCGCGTGAAACCGTGCAATTTCATGACAAAAGGTCTCATTATATAAAGAAAATAAAAAAAAGAAAATGTAAACACTACGTATATTAAAAGAAGCGGAAAAAATATGCAGAAAAAAAAATCGTGTACGTATCCAACAAAACCCCCAATTAGAGGATTCAGAATAACAATGCTAAAAACTTTCTAATAAGAGTGTTTTGGGGTTGTCAAGTACCAAAACACTAAAGTGCATGGGAAGCACCCTATATGGGGAAAATAAAATAACATCACAAAAAAAATTTGTATTTTGAGTGATTTTTAATTTTTTTTACATACCAAAAAGCTAAACAGCATGGAAAACACGCTATATTAGAAAAAAAAAGTCGTGTCTTTTGAATGTTAAAAAACGCACACAAAACACCATTTCTGAAAAAAAAGAAGCTTATTAAAAGCATGTGTTTTAAGTGTTTTTCAGCGTGTTAGGTATCAAAATGGTAGTATGCATTCAAAACACCCTAGACAGGGCAACGAGACGACATTACCAGAAGCATGTCATATGTGTGTTTAAGTACGTATTAGACACCAAAAAGCTAAAAAGCATGGAAATCAACCATTATTGGAAAATAAAACAACATTATCCAAAACGTGTCTTTTGAGTGTTTTAAGTAACAAAACGTAAAAACACGTGTAAACAAAACAACACTATGAAAAACTTGTATTTTGTGTCTTTGAGCTTGTTCGGTACCAAAACGCTAAAAATGCATGCAAAGCACCCAATATAGAAAACAAAAAAATATTAACAGAAACGTGTATCATGACTGATTATCATAATGTTAAGGACCAAAGCGCCAAAATGCATACTAATCACCCTATAAGAAGAATCAGAACAACACTGCTAAAGATGCGTAATATGACACTTTTAGGTAACAGGTTTTTAAGTAACAGCACTCTAAAGTGCACGGAAAGCACGCTTTATGGAACTAGAAAACAATATTACCAAAACATTCATTTGAATTCTTTTTTTTTTTAGCTTTTTACGTACCAAAACGCTAAAAACCAAAGAAAACATGCTCTATTAGAAAAAAAAAACATCAAAATTTTGTTCTTTGAGTGTTTTTGAGCTTCTGAGGCAATATTATCAGAAACGTGTCATTTAGGTGTTTATGGCCATATTAGGCACCAAAACGCTATAAAACAAGAAAAAACACCTTACATGGGAAAACAAATTAACATTATCGGAAAAGAGTGTCTTTTGAATGTTTCTGAGAATGCATAGAAAGTACCTAACATGGAAAACGAAAAGATATTAACAGAAACGTGCATTATGAGTGTTTTTCAGCTTTTTTAGATACCAAAAAGCTAAAAAACATGAATAGCACTCAATATGGACAAAGGAAACGACATAAGCAAAAAACATGTATTATGAGTGATTACCACCATGTTAGGGAATAAAATGCCAAAATGCATAAAAATCAACTTATATGAAAAATAAGAACAGTAATGCTAAAAACGTGTGAATTGAGTGTTTTTTTGGCTTGTCAAGTATGAAAACGCTAATGTGAATGTAAAGCACCATATATGGGAAAAGAAAACAATATAACCAAAAATTTGTCTTTTGAAAAGCATGGACAAAAACGCCATATAGAAAAACAAAACAGCTTCATCAAAATCATTTGAGTGCTTTTGAGCTTCTTACGTACACAAATGTTAAAACGCATATAAAACACGCTATATATATATATATATATATATATATATATATATATATATATATATATATATATATATATATATATATATATATATATATATATATATATATATATATATATATATATATATATATATATATATATATATACATATATATATATATATATATATATATATATATATATATATATATATATATATATATATATATATATATATATATATATATATATATGTACAGTACTGTATATATATATATATATATATATATATATATATATATATATATATATATATATATATATATATATATATATATATATATATATATATATATATATGTGTGTGTGTGTGTGTGTGTGTGTGTGTGTGTGTGTGTGTGTGTGTTAGAACGCATATAAAACACGCTTTCTGGAGAAATAGTACAACATTAACAAAAACATGTGTTTTAAGTGTTTATGAGCTTCATAGCTAACACAACTCCAAAAGACATGATTACCATCATGTTAGGGACCAAAACGCCAAAATTTATACTTATAACCCTATAAGAAGTATCAGAATCAATGTTAAAAACGTGTAATATGAGTGTTTTTGGGCTGCTTAAATACCAAAACGCTAAAATACATGCAAAACACTCTGTATGTAAAAAAAGAGAAAAAAAAATAATAATAAACGTGCTTTTTTAATGCTTACGTACCAAAATGCTAAAAAGCATGGAGAACACGCTATATTGGAAAACAAAACGAATCAATTAATAATTGAGGTTTACAGCTACAAAAACTAAAGCGCATATAAAACACCTTTTCTGCAGAAAGAGAACAACATTACCAAAAAACGTGTGTTTTGAGTGTTTTGAGTTTGTTAGGTATCAAAATGACAAAATGCATGGATAGTACCCTATATGGGGTAACCAGACGAGATTAGCAGAAACGTGTCATTTGGGTGTTTATGAGGGTATTAGGCAGCAAAACTCTGAAAAAAAAATAATGGAAAAGACCCTATATGGGAGAATAAATTAATTGTTCGAAAACGTGTCTTTTAAGTATTTTTGAGCTTATGGTAAAGATATATGCAAAATCGTGTCTTTTACGAGTTTTCAGCTACGTCCAAAAACAAAAACGCATACAAAATAGCTTTTCTGAAGAAACAGAACAACATTACCAAAAACATGTGTTTTGAGTGTTTTTGAGTCCGTTACGTATCAAAACCCCAAAATGCATGCATAGTACTCTACATGGGGTAACCAGACGATATTACCAGAAACGTGTCATTTGGGTGTTTATGAGGTTATCAGGCACCAAAATTCTAAAAAGAATGGAAAATATCCTATATCGGAAAACAAATTTATATTATCGAGCACGTGTCTTTTGAATGTTTATGAACTTGTTTGATATCAAAACGGGAAACGAAAAGATATTAACAGAATCATATATTATGAGTGTTTTTCGGCTTCTTAGGTACCAAAACACTAAAATACACGAATAGCACTCTATAGAACCACATTGCCAAAAACGTGTATTTTGAGGGATTACAACCAAATTAAGGATAAAAAGGCCCGCATTCATTTAAAGGCCCTATAAGAAGAATCAGAATAAGGATGCTAAAAACGTGCAATATAAGTGTTTTTGAGTTTGTTAGGTACCATTAAAAGTATCTTATATGGGAAAAGGAAACATGATCAAAACGGTGTCTTTTGAATGCTATTTAGCTTACGTACAAAAATGCTTAAAAGCTTGGAAAACACGCCATATTAAAAACAAAAAAAAATTCATGAATTTTTTTGAGCTTTTGACGTATAAAAACGCTAAAACACACACACAAAAAAAATTTCTGTAATAACAGAACAACATTAAGAAAATGTGTGTTTTGAGTGTTTTCAGCTTGTTAGGTACCTTAACGCCGAAATGAATGCAAAGCACCGTGTATGGGGCAGCAAGACGACATTCTCAGAGACATGTCATTTGGGTGTTTATGACCGTATTTGGAGCCAAAATGTTAAAAAAGCAAGCAAAACACCCTTAATGGGAAAACAAAAGAACGTTATTGATAACGATTTTTTTTGTGTGTGTGTTTTTGAGCTTCTTTACGTTCCAAAACACACACACACACACAAAAAAAACACATGGAAAAGACACTTTACCGAAAAACAGAATAATGTTTTGAAAGCCGTGTATTTTGGATGTCTTTGAGCTTGCTAGGTCCAAAACGCTAAATATATATATATATATATATATATATATATATATATATATATATATATATATATATATATATATATATATATATATATATATATATATATATATATATATATATATATATATATATATATATATATATATATATATATATATATATATATATATATATATATATATATATATATATATATATATATATATATATATATATATATATATATATATGGATAAACAACAATATTACGAAAAACGCGTATTATGAGTGATTATTACCATGTTAGGGACAAAAACGTGAAAATGCATACAAATCACCCTATAAAAACAATTAGAACAGCATTGCTAGAAACGTGTAATATAAATGTTATTTGAATTTGTTATGTACCAAAACGCTAATGTGTACGCAGACGTGAAAAAAAAAAACTTTAACAAAAAAACGTGTATTTTGATTTTTTTTTCATATTCTTAAGTACCAAAACTCAATAAAAAGAAAAAAAAAGAAAACACTCAATATTGAAAAACAAAACAACTTTATAAAAATCGTTTATTTGCTGTTTTTGAGCTTCTTTCGTAGAAAACTAGAAAAAAAGATAAAAAAAAAAAAAAACACCAAAAAACGTGTGTTTTTAGTGTTTTCTGAGCTTGTTAAGTATTAAAACGCCAAAATGCATGTAAAGCACCCTATATGGCGCAACGAGATGATATTAACAGAAACTTGTCATTTGGGTGTTTATGAGCATATTTGGTACCAAAACGCTAAAAAAAAAGTAAGGAAAACACCTATATAGGTAAATATATTAACATTATCGAAAACGTATCTTTTGCAAAGTTCTCAATATGGGAAACGAAACGATATTATCAGAAACGTGTATTGTGAGTGTTTTTGAATTTCTTAGGTACGAAAACGATAAAAGACATGAATACCACTCTATACTGACACAACTTTCCAGACAACTATCCCCTCTTTTTCAGTGACACTCAACTGTACCCCAGTTCTACACTGAACATCCTCGATCTGTATTTTCTTATAATCTAAACTGGAAACTCCACAACTCATTTCTAACTAAAACAGCTTCTATGAAGTTTGCGTTCTGAGACGTCTCCGCGAGTTTTTCTCACTCCCCAAGGTGCTAACTCTGTACAAAGGACTTATTCGTCCTTGTATGGAGTAGCCTTCACATGTCTAGGGACGTTTTACTCATACCGGTCTTTTAGACAGGGTAGAATCAAAAGCATTTCGTATCATCAACACCTCTAATCCAACTGACTGTCTTCAGCGTCTTTCTCCTCGCCACACTGCTGCATCTCTAGGTATCTTCTACCGCTATTTTCATGCTAACTGCTCTTCTTATCTTGCTAACTCCATGCTTTCTTTTCCTCCCGCGACCTCGCTGCACAAGTTAACCAGTATTCTCAATCATTCATGTCTTTCTCTGGGAAACTCTGAAAATCGCTGCCTACTTTTGTATTTCCACCTTCCTATGAATTGAATTCCTTCAAGTGGGAGATATCAAGACTCTTATCCTTCAGTTTTTAACCCTGCTCAGTGAATGGCATCTCAATGGCCTTATTTATTTTTTATTGAATTTTTCTTGCCCTTGGCCAGTTGACCTCCTACATAAAAAAAAAAAAAGAAATACGGAGATTGAGAGCAACATTACCATAAACGTGTATTATGAGTGATTACCACAATACAACGGACCAAAACGTCAAAATGCATGCGAAGCACCCTATAAGAAGAATGAGAACATCTTTGAATAAAACGTGTAATATGATTGTTTTTGGCCTTTTAATTTTCAGATGTCAGAACGCTAATGCACCCTATATGGGAAAAGAAAAGAGCATTGCCCAAAACGTGTCTTTTTGGTGCTTTACAGATTCTTACGTGGCAAACGCTAAATAGCATGAAAAACACGCTATATTGGAAAACAAAAGAACTTCATCAAAACCTTGTCTTTTGAGTGTTTTTGACCTTCTTACGTACGAAAACGCTAAAACGCATACGAAACACCCTTTCTGGGGAAACAGAGGAACGTTAACAAAAACGTATGTTTTGAGTGGTTTTGATATTGATAGGTACCAAAACGCCAAAATGCATGCAAATCTCCCTATACGGGGTAACGAGACGACATCACCAGAAACGTGTCATTTGAGTGTTTATGAGCGTATTAGGCACTAGAACGCTAAAAACCATTGAAAATTCCCTATATGGGAAAACAAGACATCGTTATCGAAAACGTGTATTTTGAGTGTTTTTGGGCTTATATATATATATATATATATATATATATATATATATATATATATATATATATATATATATATATATATATATATATATATATATATATATATATATATATATATATATATATATATATATATATATATATATATATATATATATATATATATATATATATATATATATATATATATATATATATATATATATATATATATATATATATATATATATATATATATATATATATATAAGAAAAAAAAACGTGTATTTTGAGTGCCTTTGAGCTTGTTAGGTACCAAACACTAAAAAAATTGCAAACAAAATATCCATTACGGGAAACGAAACGATCTTAGCAGAAACGTGTAATATGAGTGTTTATCACCTTAGCTGTTAAAACGCTAAAACACATGAATACCACTTTATATGGATGAAGAGCCAAAATGTATACGTAGCACCCTATAAGAAGAATTAGAACATTGTTAAAAATGTGTAATATAAAGATTTTTTATCTTGTTAGGAACCAAAACTCTAAAGTGCATGCAATCGGGAAAAAAAAAAAAACGAAAAACGTGTATTTTGAATATATATATATATATATATATATATATATATATATATATATATATATATATATATATATATATATATATATATATATATATATATATATATATATATATATATATATTTTTTTTTTTTTTTTTTTTTTTTTTTTTTTTTTTTCATACAGAGTTTTGCATATATTTGTTTTCTAAATGAAAAGCTCAGAAACTCTCAAAATATTTATTTTTTATTTATTTCATTATTCATTTTATTGTTTATGCGTTACTGCGTTTTTTGTAAATATTTGTAACGATGAAAGGTGACGTTTTTGGTAATGTTTTTTTTTGTCTTCCCATATGGGGTGCCTTCCATACTTTTTATTGTTCTAGTACCTAACACGCTCATATACACTCAAAACACACGTTTTTCTTTTTTTTTTTTTATCGTAAATTTAGTTTCCTTACCTCAAATAGGATGCAATAAGGTGTATAGTTACCTAACAATGTGAAAACATTTAAAATACATGTTTTTTTTCCGATATTGTTTCTGAATCTCCATATAAAATGCTGTTTATAGGTTTCCAAATTCTAGTATCTAACAACCTCAAAAACACTCAAATACTTTTGCTTGGTATCGTTATTCTGTTTCTCATTAAAGGGCATTTTGCATGGATTTTTAGCGTTATCGTACGTAAAAAGCTAAAAAAAAATGTTTTTCGTTTTGTATTGTATTCCCGAATAAGAAATATTCCATGCTTTTTAGCGTTTTAGTGTCTAACATGCAAATAAATACTAGAAAAATACATTTCTGGTGATATCGATTTGTTTCCCGAAATAGGAGGCTTTGATGCATTTTGGCGTTTTGGTACCTAACAAACCCTCAAAATGCACGATTTTGGTAATATTAATTTGTTTCTCTATATAGAGAGATATTTGTGCGTTTTAGAGTTTTGATACCTAAAATGCTCTAAAACACTCACAATACACTTTTTCCGTAATGTCTTTTCGTTTCCCCCATATAGGGTACTGGAAGGGTTTCTGGAAGTGCCGTTTCTTTTCCTCTTATAGGGTGCTTTGCATTCATTTTGGCTTTTTGGTGCCTAAGAATGTTAAATATACAAAAAAATAAAAGTTTCGGTAATGTTATTCTGTTTCTCCATAAAGAGAACTATTCATTCTTTTTACCGTTTTAGTTCCCAAGGAGCTTGAAAACTCTAACGTTTGTCATAATGTTTTGGTACCTAACACACTCATAAAAACTCGAATGTCTCGAAATGTGTTTTTCTTTCCCTACATAGGGTGCTTTGAATATATTTTGTCGTTATGGCACCTAACAATGTGAAATACTTTAAAATACAATTTTTTTGGTAATGTTCTTTTTCTCTATATAGAGTGCTATGCATGCGTTTTAACATTTTGGTACATAGGAAGCTCAGACACACATATAATACACCCTTCTCGTAAAGTCTTTTAGTTTCCTCATATAATGTACTTTGCATGCAATTTGGTGTTTTTTTATGTAACAAACTCAAAACTTTCAAAATTCTTTTTTTTTTTTGTTTATTTTATTCTATAACGAGTGTTTTGCTTGTATTTTATCGTTTTGTTACGTAAGTAGGTCAAAACTGTGAAAATAGACATTTTTATAATGCTTTGTTTTCCAATATGGGGTTCTTTGTATATTTTTTTTTCGTTTTTTGGAAATGCTTGTTTTTTTTTCCATATAGGGTTGTTAACATGCATTTTGTCGTTTTTCTACATAAAATTATGAAATACATTTTATATACTCGATTTTGGTAATATATTTTTCCATACAGAGTTCTTTTCACCCGATTTTGGATTTTGTTACCTAAAAAACTTATAAATACTCATTATACCTTTCTCATAACGTCTTACTTTTCCAATATGGTTTGCTTCCATTTTGCCATTTTGGCTCCTAATAATGTAAAAACAAAAATGAATCAAAGCACATTTTTTCTTTATGTTTCTCCATTTAAAGTGCTATTTATTCGTTTTAGCTTTTTAGTACCTAATAGACTAAGAAACGCTCTTAATACTTATTTCTTGTAATAACGTTTCGTTTCCCCGATAGGGTAATTTCCATGCATTTTCGCATTTTTAGACACAAAAAGCTCCAAAACATTAATAATTCACGTTTTTGGTAACGTTATTGTGTTTCTTAATAAAGGGTGTTTTGTTTTTGCTTGCATTTTGGCGTTTTTGTACGTAACAAGTTGAAAACACGAAAAATATACCTTTTTTGTAATGTTATTCTGCTTTTTTTCCATAACGTGTGTTTTGCATTCGTTTTAGCGTTTTGGTACGTAGGCAGTTCAAACCATTCAAAAGACACGTGTTGGTAATGTTTTTTTTTTTTTTATTCCAGTAAAGGCAGCTTTTCATGTATTTTAGTGTTTTGGTGAGTAAAACGCTGAAAACACTGAAAAGAAACGTTTCTGGTAATGTCGTTTAATTTCTCCATCTAACGTAAAAAAAAAAAAAAAAAGATTCACGTGTTTTAGACTTTTTGTATCTAAGAAACTCAAAAACACTCATAACAGACATTTCTCGTAATGACCTTTTGTTCCCCATATAGGGTCCTTTACAGGTATTTTGGCGTTTTGGTACTTAACACTGTAAAAACGCTCAAAACAGACGTTTTTGGTAATATTGTTCTGTTTGTCCATATACAGAGCCAGTGATGCGTTTTTGCATTCTGGTATCTTAGAAGCTCTGAAAATACACGTTATTGGTAATATTTTTCTATTTATACGTATGGAGTGCAATTCAAGCTGTTTTGCGTTTTGGTACATATAAATGTCAAAAACACTCATAATACATGTTTTCATGACATCATTTTGTTTCATCATAAAGGGTAGTTTGTATGCATTTTGAGTTTTTGTACATAATAATAATAAAAAAAGAATATTTAAAAATAAACGTTTTAAGTAATATTGTTCTATTCTTCATATAAAGTGCTTTTCACGCGTTTTAGTGTTTTGGTACCTAAGAAGCTCAAAAACACTCATTATACACGTTGCTTGTAATAACTTTTCTTTTCACAAAATAGGGTACTTTGCATGCATTTTGGCGTTTTAGTACGTACGAAACTAAAAAAAAAAATGTCAAAATACATGATTCTTATCATGTTATTGTGCTGTTTTTTTTTTTTCGGATGCGTTTTAGCGTTTTGGTTTGAAAGAACCACTCAAAAGACACGTTTCTGTAATCTTTTTGTAATCCCCTAAAGGGAGCTTTTCATACTTTTAAGCGTTTTGGTGCCTATCACGATTAAAACACTTAAAACATACGTATCTGACAAAGTCACTTCGTTTTCATATATAGAGAGCTTTCAAAGCATTTTGGCGTTTTAGTACATAACAATGTAAATATCACATAATTTTTGGTGTTTATTTTTATTTTATTTTTTTCTCAATATAGAGTGCTCTTCACGCGTTTTTGAGTTATGGTACCTATAAAGCTCAAAGACATTTATAGTATGTATTTCTTGTAATATCCTTTCTTTCCCATGCATTTTGGTGTCCTCGTACCTAAAGTTGTGAAAAATATAGTTTCGTTTCCCAATTAGGGTTCTTTGTATGTATTTTGGCGTTTTTTGTATGTAAGAAGCTCAAAACAAAGAAAATATACGTTTTTCTTTTTTTTTTTTTTTGTCTATTTATTGCGTTTCTTCTTAAAGGGTGTTTTTGCACGCGTTTTAGCGTTCTGGTACGTGAAAAGCTCAAAAACACTTAAAAGACATGTTTTTTGTAAAGTTATTTGTCATTCCAATATAGGGTGCTTTTCATGCATTTTAGTGTTTTTGGTGCCAAAAGCGCTCAAAAACACTGACAAAATATTTTTCTGTTGTTATTTTGTTCCTTATGCATTTCCGGTTTGGTATCTAATTATGTGAAAAACACTGAAAATACTCGATTTGGTAATGTTGTTCTGTTTCTCCATATAGATTGCTATAAACGCGTTTTTTTTGCGTTTTGGTATCTAAGAAGCTGAAAAACTATCACAATACACATTTCTGGAAGTACCGTTTTATTTCACATCAGTTTTTGTACCTAACACGCTCAAAAACACTTAAAAGACACGTTTCTGGTAACGTCGTTTCCTTTTCACATATAGAGTGCTTTTTATGCATTTTGTCGTTTTGGTATTTAGTAATGTGAAAAATACTATGCAATGTTAATCTATTTATCCGTATAAAGTGCTACTCATCCTTTTTTTTTTTTTTTACTTTTGTACACAAGTAACTCAAAAAATGTTCATTGTACACGTTTTTCATAATGTTCTTTCATTTCCTCATTTTGAATTGTTTACATGCATTTTGGCGTTTTGGTACCTTTCTTTCTTTCTTTTTAGAAAAGTGGGGTGAAGCGAAGTAAGAGTGGGGATAGAAGAAGGATATAGTGAGAAATATTGAAGTATAGTAAGAGTTAACAGTGTGTGGGCAGTCCACGTTGCTATTGTTGATAGTGTAGGTAAAAATTTGTTCTTTCCTCGCTCTTAGACACTTTGATATAGCTAAGTTTGAGTTTCCAACCTATAAGTTTGCAGCTGGATATAAGTGTAGGTGTAATGAGTAACATGTTTGTGTGGTGATTAGCTAGGTTTTTTTTTTTTTTTTTTAAGGCTCGTACGTTCCTTCTTGCTGAAAGTTAGCCTTGTTACTTTCATTCAGCTTGTTACTAAAAAGGGTGACCGTTCTAATCCCTCTAACTTCCGTCCTATTGCTTTGATTTCCAGCCTATCTAATGTTTTTTAATCTATCCTCAACAGGAAGATTCTTAAACATGTATTACTTCACAACCTTCTATCTGATCGCCAGTTTGGGTTCCGTCAAGGCTGCTGTACTGATGATCTTCTGGCTTTCCTTACTGAGTCTTGGTCATCCTCTTTTAGAGATTTTGGTGAAACCTTTGCTGTTGCCTTGGATATATCAAAAACTTTCGATAGAGTCTGGCACAAAGCTTTGATTTTCAAACTACCCTCCTACGGCTTCTATCCTTCTCTCTGTAACTTCATCTCAAGTTTCCTATATGACCATTCTATTGCTGTTTTGGTAGACGGTCACTGTTCTTCTCCTAAATCTATTAACAATGGTGTTCCTCAGGATTCTGTCCTGTCACCCACTCTCTTATTATTCATTAATGAGCTTCTAAACCAAACTTCTTGTCCTATCGACTCTTATGCTGATGATACTACCCTGCACTTTTCCACTTCTTTTCATTTCACGCAGGGAATCCACAGAACGCCTGATTTCTGATCTTTCTAAAATTTCTGATTGGGGCAGAGCAAATATGATACTGTTCAATGCCTCAAAAACTCAATTCCTCCATCTATCAACTCGACACAACGTTCCAGACAGCTATCCCCTCTTCTTCAATGACACTCAACTGTCCCGCTCTTCTACACTGAACATCCTCGGTCTGTCCTTTACTTATAATCTGAACTGGAAACTTCACATCTCATCTCTAGCTAAAACAGCTTCTGTGAAGTTAGGTGCTCTGAGACGTTTCTGCCAGTTTTTCTCACCGCCCCCTCCCCCAACTGCTAACTCTGTACAAGGGCCTTATCCGTCCATATATGGAGTATGCTTCACATGTCTGGGGGGGTTCCACTCATATCGCTCTTCTAGACACGGTGGAATCAAAAGCTTTTCGCCTCATCAACTCCTCTCCTCTAACTGACTGTCTTCAGCTTCTCTCTCATCACCGCAATGTTGCATCTCTAGCTGTCCTCTACCGCTGTTTTCATGCTAATTGCTCTTCTGATCTTGCTAACTGAATGCCTCCCCTCTTCCCGCGGCCTCGCTGCACAAGACCTTCTTCTTTCTCTCACCCCTATTCTGTCCACCTCTCTAACGCAAGAGTTAACCAATATTCTGAATCATTCATCCCTTTCTCTGGTAAACTTTGGAACTCCCTTCCTGCTTCAGTATTTCCACCTTCCTATGACTTGAATTCCTTCAAGAGGGAGGTTTCAGGACAATTATCCTTCAATTTTTGACTACCGCTTTGGACTCTTTTTGAGACTGGCATCTTGGTGGGCTTTTTTTTTTTCTTATTGGAATTTTATTGCCCTTGGCCAGTGTCCCTCTTATATATATATATATATATATATATATATATATATATATATATATATATATATATATATATATATATATATATATATATATATATCGGAACCTATCAGGGGAATCAAGAGGGGTAGTAACACTGATTATATCACGTAAAGAGGGAAGGAGGAGGAGGAGGAGGTGGAGGAGGAGGAGGAGGAGGAGGAGGAGGACTAACGTGATGAGAGAGATGGAACTAACACGAGGAAGGGTGCTTGACACGATGGAACCAGGAAGTGATTTTCCCGGTTTGTGATTGTTAGAATACACGTTAAAGGCCCATTCACACACATCAGTGACGTATCACTGTGACATTTACTCTGCCTTGATCTGCCTTGCTTAAGCCAGAAATATGACAAAATATTTTTGCTTTACTGTTTGTACTTTATCATCTTGTTTTATACTGCATGATTCTTTTTCATCATTCCATTCTAGTCTGATTTATTGTACTCTAGTTTATTCCTTTACGTCGTGTGATCCTATTGCTTTGTTCCGCTTCATAATTCTTTCTCGTAAATCATTCTACTTCATTTACGTATTCCACTCGCTTGCTTCTATTTCCCTGTGTTGTATTCCCTTTTACTCCTCGCCTCTGTGCTTTATTCCATTTGCAGAGTGTCTTCCCGCGGCGTGCACAGGAACAGAGAGGACTCGTTGATTGAGAGGAGTCCTTGTGAGAACAGATGACTTAGTCTGTGAATGCGTTTTCTTTTGTTATATGCAATACTTGTACTGTATACACTTGATTTTTCTCGGATTTTCAAATGTTTATTTTTTTATCATTTTTCTCTATAAACAGAATGCATGTGCTTTTTTAATGTCTATTATCCATCTCTCTCTCTCTGTTGGTAATATTTCTTTTCGTAAATGTAAAAGTGCCGGTACATTTCTCCAATTTATATTCTGGCCGTGCTCGTTGCGTCAAGCATTTCGTCGTGAATTCACGGTATTTATTCTATGTAGCTTTTCTTGGATTTATTCTAGCATCTTTTTTTCTTGTCGAGTTTCTCATGCCATATTCTTTGAGCTTCTTTATTTCTTTATTAATTTAATTCATGCTGCAGCGAAAAACTCGAAATATAATTTTGTTCTTAAACCCTTCCCCTTCTCGACTTGGCTTTTGCACAGGCTCCATCTTTTCATTATATACTCTAATTGTAATTAACTTGCCATTATCTTATCCTTTCCCATGTGTAAACTACTAATTCCTTCATCATTCCTGTTTTTATTTTCTCATGTCGCCTCTGATATCTCATTCCTCCCTCTCCATTCTGTTTAACATATTCTAATTCA